>NW_027496936.1:0-112472 GCF_021521415.1 Bidens hawaiensis | reverse complement strand
CTTAACTACCTCTAGCATTTTCGGATTAAGCCTCCGTTGAGGCTACATGACGGATTTGAAATTATCCTCCATGAGGATTTTATGAGTGCAGAACGAGGGATTAATCCCTTTGATATCGATAATCTTCCATGCTATTTCCTCCTTATGCTCTTTCAGCTCCTTCAACAACTTCAACTTCTCGACCTCCGTCAAAGCAGACGCGATGATGACGGGTAGCTTCCTCTCTTCGTCCAGAAATGGATGCTCCAAATGATCGGGTAGATCCTTAAGTTCTAAGGAAGGAGGAGGGCTCTCAACGGAAGGTCGGTCTCTCGGATCGTCTCGCACGATCTCAATAGCTGACTCTGAATCTAGGGGTGGTGACACGGTGTCATCCATCAATGGTTAAGTGGTCATGGCAACCATCTCGACCTCTGAAATCTCCCTATCGAGAATATATGGGTCCAAGGTAGGTACTCCACAGATGTCAGTGAAAAGCTCCCGTACATGCGATACGATGGTGTCAACGAAATACAGGGAGTCGTCCGCCGACCTGGGTGCTTGAGTGACTGTCTTACGTCAAAGGTGACGTTATCATCCCCAACTCTCAGAATCAGTTTGCCCTCATAGACGTCGATCAACGCCTGTGCGGTGGCAAGGAATGGTCGGCCTAAAATGATCGGGATACTGTCATCCTCATTCATATCCAGAATGACAAAGTCCACCGGGAAGATGAACTTGTCGATACGAACAAGCATGTTCTCGACCACCCCTCGTGGGTATTTCACGGAACGATCAGCAAGTTGGAATACTCATTCGGGTTGGCCTCGGTTCGCCAAGACCCAACTTACTAAAAACAGAATCCGGCATAAGATTGATGTTGGCCCCAAGGTCGGCCAAAGCATGTCGAACCGTATCGTCACCTAAGATGCAAGGAATTGTGAAACTCTCAGGATCGGCCATCTTTTCAGGCAACTTGCTCTGCAACACAGCAGAGCACCAAGCACTCAACGGAATAGAAGAGACCTCAGCTAGCTTCTCCTTATTGGAAAGAATGTCCTTGAGAAATTTGGCATATTTGGTCATTTGAGTGATTGCCTCAAGGAAAGGAATGTTCAGGTGAAGCTGTTTGATATGTTCAAGGAACTTGGAGTTTTGCTCCTCGTCTCTGTCCGATCAGAGTCTCCCAGGATAAGGCAGTTTGGGTTTGTAGACTCTGAGAGGTGGGTTAGATGATGATGAAGGTTTTTCGGCCGGCTTCGTACTCGCTGGAATAGTCTGCTGGTGTGCCTCGGCCGGAGGAGGCTCCATCTGGATCTCCTCGCCCACTTGCTCTTCTTCATCAACCGCAGGTGTGACAACTCTCGAAGGTCCAGCCTCTCTTTCTCTTCTAGCACCGCTCCTAGTAGTCACTGCTTTGGCGAACCCTCTCGGATTTTTCTCAGTATTACTTGGTAGAGAAACTGGTGCTCTCTCGGATAACTGGCTGGCAATCTCTCCGACGTGACGTTCAAGATTAGCTAGAGACGTGACTTGGTTCTTCAGCATAGCATCGTGTTCCGCAAATTTCGCCTCATTTGTCACTCGGTTCCTCTCATCTCGCTTCAGCAACTCAGCCATCATCTCCTCCAGGAGGCTTTCTTCTCCTCTCTCCCCACTTGTTTCGAACTCTCCTGACCTGAACTCCCCTGCCCGAATAGATTCTCTCGACGCTGGTTTTGGTATTGGGCTTGGTAGCCACTGGCTTGTCCCCCTCAATAGCTATTCTGATTTCTCCAGCTAGTGATCCCGTCGAAGGCGGGGTTTTGATATCTCAAGGGGTTGTTAATGAAGTCAACCTCCTCCTAATTGCTACCTGGATTAACAGGACAGTCAATGGTGTCGTGACCCCCTCGAAAAACCTCACACTTCGCGACGCTCTTAACGGTAAGATCTCTAACGAGTTTGTTCAAAGCATCAATCTGCGCCTGCATGCTAGTGTTTGATTCGACCTGAAATACTCCTCTCGATGACGTGGAAGAATTTCTGCCCCCATTCCCCTCATAGCTCGCTGCTAGATCATCAAAAAGGACGACGCACTCATCGGGATCTTTGTTCTTAAAGAGGTTTCCGTTAGCAGTCTGGTTCAACATCTCTCTCACGTGCTGTGTGGCTCCATTGTAGAATTTCTCGATGAGCATCCACTTGTCTAAACCGTGGTGAGGACAACTTAGAAGGAGGTCCTTGAATCTTTCCCAAACTTCCCCGAAAGACTCGTCGGACCTCATGCGGAATGAACAAATCTCCTCACGGAGTCGAGCGGATTTAGATGGCGGAAAGAATTTGGTCATGAATTTCTCTTGAAGGCCCGCCCAAGTGGTGATGGATCCATCAGGTAGTGACTTCAGCCATTTGTAGACTTTGCCAGTGAGTAAGAAGAGAAAAAGACGGAGATAGATGGCTTCATCGTTCATGTTGCCAATTTTGAAAGTTTCACAGATTTGAACGAACATGTCAATGTGGTTTGAAGGATCTTCGCTCTCTAGCCCTTCGAATTGGAGAGCGGTTTTGATGAGTTGCATGACGTGGGCAGGAATGGACCAGTTGCCAGCGGCGGCACCATTTGGTAAAGTGATGCTTGAATGAGGATTCGTTGTCGGCCTACCATAGTCAGCTACTACTCTCCTAGGCGGTTGGTAACCCATGTTCCTATCCCTAGAAGAAGCGGAAGAGACAGATGAAGAAGAATCAGAACCTGTCGGTGAAACAAAACGCTCTCTCTCGGGCTGGATTTTCTCGGTATCGTCAGACGGTTCAAGCTTCGGAGGTCCTTGTGAGCGGGTATGACGCACAGGACTATAAAGAAAAACTAAAATTAACTAAGCTAAAAGTAAACTAAAAACAAATAAAAGCAAATAAGCAAGTAAAAATGAAATAGGTAAGTCCCCAAACTCGGGTCGTTCTCTAATCGCCTCAAACCGTGTCCCCGGCAACGGCGACAAAAACTTGATGTGCAAAAATATATATATAAATAAAACACGAATCGCAACTAAGCTTTAAAAACCAAACAATCTATCCTAGTTCACACAAACGGCAAGTGTATCGGTCGCGTATAGCAAAGATCAGGAAAGTCCGGATATCGAACTCGAAGACACGTGAGAACGGCTCAGATTATAAACCCTAATCCAAGTCCTACCTTAAAATATTTAATTGATTTTATTATTATTTTTTATTTTATTTTAATTAACTAACATTCTTAACTTAACGAAACTAACGAGAAAACTTAACGGAACTTACGGAGCTTTTAACAAATATGGAGAAACAACTACCTATGCAAGAATCCTATTGACAGTTCAACGGTTAACGGAATTAACTAACCACACGACACCAGGATCTTAAAATAATCAACTAAAGCTCATTAAAGTTCGCTAGATCACCTCTCGGTCTCACCAAATAACCCTCACAAATCTAAGAAGATTGAATAAATGCACCGGGAAAAAGATTATTAAGGTACCAAAATGACGCATCTTCTCTCGGACTCAACAACACAAAACCCGCTAAAAATTGGTACTAGCAATTATAGGGATAAAGGGGTAACAATATTTAACTTGATCTAAGACACATATTTGCACGGAAAACTAAACCGGACAAGACCAAAACTCGCTCTCGCGCAATTCTAACCTAACCGACTCCCTATTACCTCTCGGTCGCAAGGAAGGTGAAACTATTGAATTTTAATAATTAATCACACTCACGATTCCTATGGTCGCGCTAACCACAAAAAGATCAAAAACACCAAGTCTAAGACCTAAACGTAGAACTCTAACCGAACGACACACAATCAATCAATCAAAGTAATACGCGGAATCAGTAAGCAATAATTATATAAAAACAATATTTAACACATCAAAGATTAAATTATATAAAGCTTTCAATAATAATACGTCGTGTGATCAATTAAAAACCAAATAAACCGTCAAACAAAATCAATATTCATCTCAACCTAGGTAGTGCAAATAGTTTAGCTAAGAACCATGTCTATAATAATAAACCAATTAATAACTAAAACAAACATGATTCAAATAAAAATTAAGTATGAAAGATATAATAAACAATAACCAAGAGATCAAACCAATTGAGCAAAACACCTTCAAATACTTTTCTTAACTGTCAACGTCACCAACTCCTATGCTCGATTTATGTGTGTCCACCCAAAACTCCAAAGTAATAATAATAGCTATTTGATGGTGAACTACACTCTAAATAATTCCCTGCCACAAACCAATCTTGTTTCTTGCTATTTGGCTCTAAAGTTTGACCAAAAACAAGATTATAATATTTTCTTTCTCTTGATTGACTTTTCTGCCCATACTTCGATCGGACTAAACAAACTGATGCTTTTAGTTTATTATTTTTTTTCTTTTTTGTAACCCCACTGCCGATCTCAATTTTCTTCTCCTTAGGGTTTTTAATTTTAGTGTTATATTATATATTATGCAAGAAAGGCTTTCTCCATGTGGGCTTGGGTCGGGCCTTGAGTTGTAGTCTCCAAACTTGATCAAAAAGGCCTCTAAGTCTTGCAAAAACTTGGTTATTTTTCTCTTTAAAACTCGTCACCTACGAACGAGATATAACTTTGTAAGATCATGTCAAAACAAGCCAAAACATTTATTTATTAGATAATTAAGCAATAAAAATGACGATAAAAGGTACGGAAAATAAGTGTATTTTACAACACATCAATAAGCACCTTATGTTTCTCTTTGACTGCATCCTGGATCTCTTTACCTTTCCATACAGGTTTAGCTTTGAATAAAGGTAATTAGTCTTTAGATATCAACTTAGCAGTCAATTGCCTATTCTTTGCCATGTTTCTCTGACAATTATGCTTACCACTAACAGTCTTAACCATATAACACTTCTTGCCCATGTGAAATGAACAATAGAGACTAAATGGACACCCTTCCCCACATTTGACACCAACACGTCCTCCTCTTCTCTTGTTACTTGTAGCAATGTAAACATTTTTACCATTTGAGACTGCATACTTACTAACTGCTTCTTTAAAAGCATCCCCGGTGGGGAACTTTATCCCAACAACCCATTTAAACTTAGACCAATCAGTTTATTCACTAGAAACTGGAACATCTTATTTGTGCTTCTTCACTCTTATGTCATCATCTTCATTATCTCCAGGTGTGTCAATATCAGCATCAGAATCTTCATAACTACTAAATGCTTCATGAATTGCATCAGTAGATTATTTTAGACACTCTTTAAGTAACTTTCTCTTTGATTCAACATATTGCTCATTCACCTGTTGTAACATAGCAACTGAACCTATCTAGTCTTCATCATCTTTGTCAGATCCATCATCATCCAAATTAAATTTATAAGACTCATCATCATAATCATCATCTTTTGAACTATCTGAATCTGACCCACAACTATCTATTTCATCTTTATTTGTGTCACTTGGTGGTGATATAAGTGTTGCGTTTGTAACCTTAACTGGTTACTAATGTGCGAAAAACTATATATAAATATTTATAACTAATTCTCGCAATTCAACACTAAGGGTATGTAATGGGTCATTCAACTTCTCAAAAATAATTTTCGAAGGCCTGGTGGTGAACCTAAGGAAACTAGAGAATGATCGATTTCTTATGTACCCGAGATTCCTCCAGATAATTTTTAATATTTTGTTGTCCAGATCTTCCAACATTTGGTATAACCCATGTCCTCCAAGACCCGAATGTGTTTATAAGAATTAACAGGTTGGGGCCAACAAGCCATTTCAATCCGGAAGTAGAGTATGATATTCTCCCTTGGCTTGTTGATAAACATGGAAGTTATGGACGTACCTGAGTCACCCAGGGTGACTAGTGATGAAGAAAGAAGTGAGAGTGATGATGATGACATGTCGGATTCTGATGATGGAGGAGATGATGGACAAGGAAGAGATGATATTGTTGTTGAACAAGATGCTGAGAGAGAGGAGGAGATTGTTAATGTTGATGATGTTTTCAATACAGTTGTGAATGATGTTATAACACAAGATCAGGGAGAGACAATCAATGATGAAACCCAAGATGATTTAATCCTTGACAACAATGTTTCTACACCACCAACTTCACCACAACATCAATCACCATCTCTAGACAATACCCATGAGCCATATATACCTTCTTCACCTCACCATGACCAAACATATAAACCATACATTCCATCCCCACCTACTTCACCACCAACCCAAACCCTAGACCAACCTGACCATGAACCTTACATACCAAAATACATTCCATCCCATCTTATAAACCAACCCAACACACCTTACTAATCACCAATACATTCCCCAACTTTTGACCAACAACACATACCATCTTTCACAATCATACATACTCATACACCTATAATTCAAACCAGGGGAAGGCAGTGGCTGAACATGAAGGCCAGCTGCAACCCTTGAAATATAAAAGAATTGACTCCAGTGATGAGGTACTATTTGTGAATGAATCGGCTAAAGAAGGGATTAAAAGACATGATAAGATTTTGGGAGAATTGATGCAAATGAAATGATTAATAGATTTTTGACTAAGAAGTTTGTTGGAAGAGTGTGAACTGAAAAAGACATTGAATGAAAGTAAGGGGCAAATTGATCAAGAAGTTATTCAAGGGTTGTTGAGGTTGCAGCAAGCAGAAGATGCTGACAATGCTCTTGCTATTGTCATTTATCAATTCCAACAACCCAAAACCCCTAAACCTAAACCCAAAACCCCTGAGCCTGAATTGGATATTCCCACTGCTGAACATGTACAAGAAAATGTTGATAAACAGTTGGTAATAGATCTCGATGCAAGATGCAGGAAATAAAGTAAAAAACTTGACTGATATTGGCAAGAAGAAGTCGTATGAATCTGAACTGTCAAAATACAGAGAGGAGAAGAAGACTCAATCTAAAAGTGATAGAGGAACTCAAGCTCCTCCTCTGTTGAAAAGAGTGAAAGAAAAACCGGTTGAGACACGTACAAGAGTCAATCTATTGCCATGGGAAGATAAAAATAGAATCAAGACTCTAAAACAACTTATGCAAAGCACAAGAATGTCTGAAATGTCTTTGATAACCTTGGCAAAGCACAAGTTAAAGAGCTGTTCTATACTGAAAAGGTGCATTGGGAGAAATTGGAAGAAGAACAAAGAAAATTATTATCTTTCCAATGTGGACCAAGAGGGAACCAAGTCAAAGAGAAAGTTCTCCTCCAACAGAGCAAATTGATAGAGACACAATGGATGGATAAAGATACTTTCCAATGTGGCTCAAGACATCGTTCACATACTTCGTCTGATGGATAAAGATCCCGTCTTTAGACTGATGAATCTGCAACCCCAATATAAAACTCATTTCTCCCATCGAGCTCGTCTCGAACTTGGTCTGCATCAACTTCTCAAAGTCCTTACATAACTTGTCATATATTGAGCCAAATATAATGTCATCGACATAAATCTGGACTAGGGGCAAATCTTCTTCGTTTGTCTTGTAAAAGAGAGTACAATCAAAGGTTTCTCGTTTGAAGCCAATGTCAATCAGATCGTCAGAAAGTGTGTTATACCAAGCTCTCGTGGCTTGGTGAAGACTATGTAGAGCCTTGTTTAAATGATAAACACGCTTAGGATAGTCCGGATTTTCAAAACTAGGAGGTTGCTTCAGATACACCTCTTCATCAAGTTCCACGTTAAGAAACATACGCTTAACATCCATTTGATAAACTTTGAAATTCTTAAAGGCTGCATAGGCTAGAAAAATATGTATAGCCTCTAGACTCGCAACAGGAGCATATACTTCGGTGTAATCCATGCCTTCTTGCTTTTTGAATCCTTGCACAACCAGCCATGCCTTATTACGGACAATGACCCCAAGATCATCCATTTTACATTTAAAACCCCAGTTTTTTGGGATAGGCTTTTTAACCTGATCCAGATTATCAATGAGATCCCTAACACCTAGTCGTATAAACTGCTGCAACTTTTCTTTCATTGCTTCTACCCACGAAGAATCTTGAATTGCCATAGGAACACTTGCCAGCTCTACTTGAGATAAAAAGCAAGTGTATCGTGTGATGCTCATGATTCCCGAATCATGTACATCAACATATGCACCCAATGCGTTATCTTCACATGCATTAGCGAGTTGTTGTCGCGTACGAAAACCATTATTAAGATCATTAATGATGTTGTCCTGAGGATGATATGAATTAATATGAAAGGTCGGATTCTTAGAAACAACAACATTGTCTTCTAAGTTAGTGATGTTTCCTTCAGCTTCTAGATAATTTATTGTTTGAGAAGATTCTCCATCATGTACCTCAGAAACATCTTGAGTTTCAACAAAAGGAGCAAAAGAAGAAATTTCAAAATAAGCATCATTTGAAGAAATAGAAACATCATTGGATGTCCCAGGTTGATCTTATACCACATCATCATCATAAATAGAATATCTTGGTATGGAAAATTGTTGGTGCATAAATGTCAGTAGTTCATAGTCTAGTGTCTGTAATCGAGTCTGTAATGTTATTTATGTTTTTGTTTAAGCGAAGTTGTTAACAAGTTCGCCTAGGGGAACTTGTTGAACAAGCGAAGTTATGGACAACTTCGCCTGAACATATCAGGCGAAGTTGTCGTGTATTTATACTAGGTTATGGCTTAGTGTTGAGGTTGTTCATCGAGTTGATCTAAGCTGGTTTGAGTTCATTGTAACGTGAGGACGAGAGTCTGTATCAGTGATTCATATCACGTGAGTTCAGTTATTAATATATAACGTGTTTCGGTTTATTCGTGTGTGTTTGTTTGATTTGCTTTCTACGCTCGTAACGATCTACGCAGGGATTCCGCACCTGAGTAGACCGAGATATCTCGTGTGATCCGTCCAGGGAACCTACATGTGGTATCAGAGCCTTAGGCTCTTATGCTATTGTTCGAGATCTGCGTTTTGGTGTTTCTGGCACGTTTCTGTGCGTTTCTGGCCGAACAGCGCCGCAGGCGAAGTTATTGTTTATCAGGCGAAGTTGCCATCACTGTTCGTAGGGTTTAGGCGAAGATATAAGGTTAAGCGAAGTTATCCACAACTTCGCCTACCTCACAAGTTCGCTTATCAGCCAGGCGAAGTTATGGACAGGCGAAGTTAAGGAGGAGCGATGTTAACTTTAGGCGAAGTTAACGAGTTTAAAAAAAAAAAAAAAAAAAAAAAAAGAGTATTTTGGTGTTTTCGTCTGTATGGCCAGGTGTACACGATTATTGTGAGACCGGAGATGTTGTTCCGTCAACGAGTGAAACTTGTTATCTCTGGGTCTTACGTGTGAACAAATACGTGTCAACTCTGGATATGGAGTTGAGTTTGTGAATGGGATATTGATTGAAACTGGATATTGACACATATTTGGGTGTTTGTGGGCAATGAAATTGTTGTTGTTCGAGGTTGACCAACTGAAGAAAGTCAAATTGAACTGAAGGTTTTTGTCATTACTGGATTGCGGTCAGAGCATATTATTTATGTTATTTTCAAGGCGTTCGAGAATTGGATCCTGAAACGTGATGCTTATTTATTAGAGTGAAAATTCTGGAACAAGTTGGATTTAATCGGGAACTAAAGTGTTTATGTTCTTGATCGTTATCCCTGGTGATTGAAGATGCTTCGGATTAATTAATGGTCATGTGTTAGATTCTGTCAAGGTGGTTTTGTGATGAAATTGATCACTTGATGTTGAGTAGTTGAAGATTAAACCTTATCGTATGCCGACGAGTTGGTGAAGTTGTGGAGGAAGCCCAACTTCACGTGTTGGTGAAGTCAGATGGACTCACGTGATTGGTTGAGATGATCTATTGGCACGAGGATGCATGCATTTCAAAGACCTCAATCGTTATAGTCGGAGAAGCTTACACTGAAGGGGAGATCTGATATGGAAGATGCTGGGTGATTGGTAGATTTGTGAAGCTACATGACAGTTTCAGACACGGCTGGTTGAAGGGCAAACAGAAGATCATCAGTTAAGAGGGAGTCTGTTGGTGCATGTTTTTGTAACAGATGATCTTTCGTGTTTGTTAGAATTGAGAGCAACGGTCAAAGGGGAGTCTGTTGGTGCATTTTGTGACCGTCGCTATGCAATTCTGACCAGCGGAACGCCACAGGCGAAGTTAGAACAACTTCGCCATAGGCGAAGTTATAACAACTTCGCCATAGGCGAAGTTAGCACAACTTCTGCTGTAGGCGAAGTTATATCAACTTCGCCGTAGGCGAAGTTGTAACAACTTTGCCTACAGGCCCAAGCCCGTGAAGTTTATATATATATATGTGTGTCGTGTCTAGGGTTAGTAATCCAGTAATCCAGAAATAAGAGTATTGTGTGATAAGTTTAATTAGCTAGAGAGAAACCGAGAGAGTGAGCCGTGTGGGACGGCCCGAGGTAGAGCTCACCTCGGGTCGGCCGTGTCATTTGTTTTCATGTTTGGTATATAAGTGTTTTGATTATTATATAAGAATCTGCAGATTTGATTATCCCGTTCTTGTATTTGTTCGTGTATTTGTTCGTGTACGTGTTTGTGTTCTTCATCTTTACACCACTAAACGAGTCTAGGAGGATTCCGCACTCCTAGACCTTGTGCGGATCTCGTATCGATCGGCGACGCCCCGGGGGGGGACCTACATGTGGTATCAGAGCATTTGCTCGATTGTGTGGTTCGGGATATTCACGCGGGTGTAGAAATCGTCCCGTTTCGACTATTCGCGGGACGTGTTTTCTGTGTTTTTGATCATTCTTACCTCCTACCATCGTGTTCAAGCCTTTACACCGTCAAAAACCTCGTTAAAATCCGATTTACAGATCTGCAAATCTTCCGTGTTCATCAGGCGAAGTTGCCGTCACTGTGCGTAGGATTTCGGCGAAGATATAAGGTTAAGCGAAGTTATCCACAACTTCGCCTACCTTCTCAAGTTCGCCTAACTCAAGCGAAGTTCTCTACAACTTCGCCTACCTCTTAAGTTCGCTTACCTCAAGCGAAGTTAAGAATCAGCGAAGTTAATCAGCACTGTTATCAGCGAAGTTCAGCGAAGTTCTCTACAACTTCGCCTACTTCAAGCGAAGTTATCCGTAACTTCGCCTACAGTACTTTAATAAAAAAAAAATTCTTAATTTTTCAGGTTTCTTACTTTTCGGGAAAGATGTCGTCGATCAACATCTCTGAGTTAGTGAAGATGGAAGTTGAAGCAGGGTCAGCTACCAAGGCCCCAAGATTGCTGAAGGGAACCGATTTCGTTGCATGGAAGGATCGGTTCATACAATACGTCAAATACCAGGATGCGAAGATGTGGGTATGCATCCAGGATGGTTATATTCCACCAGTTATGGAGTATGAAGGTCGTGATCAAATTAAAAAGTATAGTAAAATGGAAGAAGAAGAGAAAAAGATGTATGAGGCCGAGAGCAAGGCTCATGCTGCTATTATTATGGCTCTTCCTCAAGAGATCCTTCATACGTTCAGAAAGTATACGTCAGCAAGAGAGCTTTGGGAAGCTCTTGAGAACAGATTTGAAGGGAATGTAGGAATCCGTGCTTCAAAGATAAAATTGCTCAAAACCCAGTTCTCAGTCTTCAAGTATTTGAAGAATGAATCCTTAGATGATATTATCACTCGATATTACCATCTGATGACTGAATTGAGCAACTATTCAATTTCCTACCGAGAAGAAGAAATAGTTGAAAAGCTTCTAGATGCTCTCCCACCAAAATGGGAGATGTACACTGTGCTGATGAGGGAAGACAAGGACTTTCCCACATATGATCTTGAAACGGCAGTCAACAAGCTCAGAACCTTTGAGCTTAACATGGTCAGAAAAGAGACACCTATGGATCAGGTTCAAGATCCAGGTATGTATGGAGCTAAAGTCAACACTAGCTCAGGATCGAAGACTGAATCTGCTGCCTACTACACAAAGGGAGAGTCGGGCCCCAACACATCACATGAGGGGCATGTGTCAGTTAACACAAATGGGGATGTTTGCTATGTAGCAGCTGGATCGAGTGGTTCTCAACCTCAGGTAAGCAAGAGTAGTTGCTCTCCAAGTATTCCCAGCAACAACTACTCCAAGATGCCTATGAGTGTCAAGTCTGCTGAAGAGCAGTTTGGTCTCTATGCTTCTTTTATTGCTTCCTATGAGAACTACATTCAAGGGAAGGTTGTTGATCCAGCTATGTTGGATGAAGATTATGACCAGATTGATGCTGATGATCTGGAGGAAATGGATCTGCAATGGCAGATGGCCATGATCGTAAGAAGAGTGAAGCGGTTTATAAGGAAGACCGGAAGAAAGTTTGTCGGGGGAAAGCCAGGGTTTGACAAGACGAAGGTGAGATGCTACAATTGTCAGCAAAACGGTCACTTTGCAAAAGAATGCAGGAATGAGCGTGTGGAACGAAGTCAGGGTAGGTCTCCACAGCAAAGTGAGGGTAGAAAAGATTATAGTGCCATGATGTCCAGAGAAGATGGTGAATACAACTGGAACCTGCTTTCTAAAGAAACTTTTGAGCAGGCAAATTTGGCAAAGGTAGAAACTGAAGAAAGTGAGAAGGTTACCGGAGAGGAAAAAGCTCTTATGGCAGACGTTAATGACCAGCTCTCCGAGGTATGTTCTAAACTTACATGCTCTAAATGTGAAAACTTGTCTGAGCAATTAGCAACTATAACGGATCAGTATGTTAGGTTGGATGCTGAATTTAAAACCTTAAAAGAAGATCATCATTTTACAAAAGCAAGAGAAAATAGCTATAAAGTCAAAATAAAAGCTTGTGAAAAAGATGTTAAAAGTTTAAAAACAAAACTTGCTGAAAAAATTGAAGTGATTGATTTAAGTTATGAAGTTTTGGAAGAAAAAACCAAACTAATTGCTGATAGAGAAAAACAGATTGCTGATCACCAGGTAAAAGTGGTGGAACTGAATAGAAAACTAGAGCATTTCAGAAATTCTTCTGCTATTCTTGATCACCTTGTTAGTGATCAAGGTTCCTCTGCTAAGAGAGGAGGAATCGGTTATCATGAGGTTCCACCACCTTATAATCACAATTACACTTTTAACCCTAGTGTTCAGAAATCTGTTGATTTTGAGGTTGCTCAGACAGTACCAGTTAAAGTAACTTGTAAAGAACCAAATGTTAGTGGAGGCGAAACAAGTTCGCCTGTTTCAAGTGTCAAAATTTCTGATCCAAGTCCAGTCTCATCAGATTCGGATAAGTCATCCGAGTCTGGTAAGGCAAAAGAGGAGGTGATATTACCCAATGGTGGAGAGAAAGATAAGACGAATAAAAAGAGTACTCCACTAAACCCGTACGTCCCACCATATGTGAGACGAACGGGCGGTATTAAAGCCTCGACATCTAAAACACCGGTTGATAAAAAAGTTGAGCATAGGTGTTGTTTTAGATGTAATCAATTAGGACATCTTGTTGCAAATTGCCCTCTGAAGCAGCGATTCAGAGGTGTAAGGCCTACTAAAGCTGAGAATAAACCTAATAGTAATTATCATGCTGCTAAAAATGAAAACCACTTAAAATTCAAAAATGTGACTAATTCAGGTTTTCATAGAAACAAATCTCAGTTTTACACTGCTAATAACCAAACCACAAGTTATAATTCTTTCAATTCACAAAGGTTTGGTAGGCCTCACAATCAATCTTCAAGGAGGTTTCCTAAAAGGACTTACAGGAATTTTCGAGATACTAACTTTGGAAAGCCAAAGTTTGGGATGTATAGATCCAAGACCAATTGGTCTTGGGTCCCTAAATTCTAATCTTTTGCTTTATTGTGCAGGAACAGTTGAACAGGGCTGCCAACAATCTTTGGGTTGTAGATAGCGGCTGTTCCCGGCACATGACGGGTAACAAATACTTGTTACACGATTTGAAACCTGTTCAAGAAGGGGGAGTGAGCTTTGCCGGTGAAAGTGGTGGCAAGATTACTGGAATGGGAACGGTGTCAAACGGAAAGATGACTTTGGAGAAGGTTAACTTTGTAGAAGAATTGAAGCACAATCTGCTGAGTGTGTCGCAGATCTGTGATAAGGAGTACACCGTTCATTTTACAAAGAATGAGGCGATTGTGTTGAAACCTGGTTTTCAGATACCAGAGGAGTGGATTGTGATGAAGGCTCCACGTGAAAGAAATACATATATTATGGATATGAGATCAACTGAAATGGCCACGGCAGAATCATGCCTTATGACAAAAGCGAGTGAATCAGAGTCCGAATTGTGACATAGGAGAATGGGGCACATTCATCTTCGGAAGATGAACCACATTGTCAGGAATGGACTTGTGCTGGGTGTTCCCTTGAAGAATTTCAATTTTGAAGATAAATGTATAGCGTGCAAGAAGGGATAGCAGCACAAGAAATCCCATCTCACCAAGAAAGTCAATTCAATTGCCAGTACTCTGGAGTTGCTTCACATGGATCTCTTCGGTCCCGTGAATGCAAAAAGTCTAGGAGGAACTTCTTATTGCTTGGTGATCACTGATGACTACTCACGATATTCGTGGGTGTATTTCCTGAAATCAAAAGACGAAACGGCTCAGATGGTGAAGAATTTGATTACCAAAGTTGAGAACGTTATGGATAAAAGGGTTAAGTTCATCAGGAGTGATAATGGAACGGAGTTCAAGAATTTTGAGATGGAGATCTTCTGCCTTCAGAGAGGGATTGAACACCAATACAGCGCTCCGTATACACCGCAACAGAATGGAGTGGCTGAAAGGAAGAATAGAACATTAATTGAAGGAGCCAGAACTATGCTGGCTGATTCGAAGCTTCCTGTGGTGTTTTGGGCTGAAGCTGTTGCTACAGCCTGTTATGTTCTGAATAGAGTCTTAACTGTTAAAAGACTTGGTAAAACGTGTTATGAGCTTATGCATGGGAGAAAGCCCAACTTGAGTGGTCTTGAACCATTCGGGTCCCCTTGTTCGATTTTGAAGACAAATTCTAAATTTGGTGAAGTAGCCGATGAAGGAATCTTAGTCGGTTATGTTGTTGGGACTCCCAACAGACGTGTCTTCAATACATCGACCAGCAAGGTTGAGGTGGTGTGTAACACCGATATCACAAGTTACCAACCGCCAAAACCAAGCAACGGACCTGCTGAGTTTTTCGACTATGTTAACTTTTTAAGTCTTTTAACATACCGTATTTGGATATTGCTGAAGAAGAAGAGAGAGTTGCTACGAAGATGATCCTTGATGAGGAAGAAAACCTATTGCAAAGACAGCTGATCGATAAATGTCAACCTTCCTCATCAAATGCTGTCGATACCCCTGCTACCTCGACTGAAGAAGAATTTTTCAATCCATTTCACTCTCAGCATGAAACAACCATTGACGAGCTCTCTTCTAACTTGGAAGACAATTTGCATGTCGGTTCTGTTCCGACCACGAGAATTCATAAAGATCACCCTTTGGAGAATGTGATTGGTGATGTGTCCTCCGGTGTACAAACAAGACGTAGCTTGAATGAGCACACCTGTGTTTACACAAGCATCAAGGAGACAGGGATAATCAACGAATGCTTGTACACCTGCTTTATCAGCCAGATTGAACCGAAGAATTATCAAATGGCTCTCAAGGACAGCTCGTGGGTCGAAGCTATGCAAGAAGAGTTGGCTCAATTCAAGAAAATGGAAGTTTGGACTTTGGTTGAAAAACCGAAGCTTGTGCATGCGATAGGCACAAAATGGGTGTTTAAGTGCAAGAGAGATGAGAAAGGGATTATCATAAGAAACAAGGCGAGGCTAGTCGTTAAAGGTTTTAATCAACAAGAGGGGATTGATTATAATGAAGTGTTCGCTCCTGTCGCAAGGTTGGAAGCCATTAGATTGTTTTTGGCGTTCGCTGCTTATAAGAAGATGAAGGTATTTCAGTTGGATGTGAAGAGTGCGTTTCTGAATGGGAAAGTTGATGAGGTAGTGTATGTTGAGCAACCTCCGGGTTTTCCTGACCCAGACTTTCCTGATCACGTGTACAAGTTAAGCAAGGCATTGTATGGACTACATCAGGCACCTCGTGCCTGGTATTCAACTTTATCAGATTACTTGCTTGAAAATGGGTTTGAAAGAGGGAAGATAGATAGCACGTTGTTCTTCAAGAGAGATGGAAGCGACTTCCTGCTAGTGCAAGTCTATGTGGATGACATCATCTTTGCTGCATCAAGAGTCTCCATGTGTCAAGATTTTGAGGCCGTCATGAAAAAGAGGTTTGAAATGAGTGCTATGGGTGAACTAACTTTCTTTTTAGGATTGCAGGTTGATCAGAAGAAGGATGGGATGTTCATTCATCAGACCAAGTATGTCCATGATGTGCTCAAACGCTTCAAGATGGAGGACAGCACTCCATTCGACACTTCAATCTGCGTCAATCACAAATTGGGTGCTGAGTCAGACGGTGATGCAGATGTGGACCCAACTCAGTATCGGGCTATTATAGGTTCTTTAATGTACTTAACTGCTTCTAGGCCTGATATAATGTTTGCTGTTTGTCTTTGTGCTCGTTTTCAGGCAAACCCAAAGGAATCTCACATGAAGGGTGTGAAGAGGATCTTGCGGTATCTCAAGGGCAAACTGAAGCTGGGGTTGTGGTACCCGAGAGGAGGAGACTTGGAGCTAGTCGCTTACACAGATTCTGATTATGGAGGGTGCAATCAGAGTCGGAAGTCAACAACTGGAGGATGTCAGTTTCTTGGTGGCAGATTGGTGTCGTGGCAATGCAAGAAACAGACTTCGGTCGCAATTTCAACCTGTGAAGCAGAATACATGGCAGCATCCAACTGCTGCTCCCAGGTTCTTTGGATTCAACAACAGTTGCGCGACTATGGTCTGAATTTCTTACTTACACCTATTTGCATTGATAACACAACTGCTATCTCAGTAACTAACAATCCTGTGAAGCACAGTAAAACTAAACATATTGACATACGTCATCATTTTATACAGGATTGTGCTGAGAAGAAACTGATTGTGCTTGAAAAGGTGGATACGCTTGATAATTTCGCTGATCTTTATACTAAAGCGTTTGACAAAACAAGATTTCAAAACCTTATCGAGCTGAATGGGATGATCAATCCCGAGTAACCATGCTTTTCATGTTATATTTAAAAAAAAAAAAAAAAAAAAAAAAAAACGTCACTATCGCTTAAAATATGTCGGTTACCTCAGTTTGAAGGACTTGTCTTCGGATACTTTTTGGTCCTCATTTTCTACTTGTAGATTTTGAGGATAGCCATTAACCAGATGACTGAAAGTGACCGGGGCGGTTTATGATGAGTTTTCATTCTTTCGCTTAAAATTAGACTATCATATTAATTAGTTAGAAGGACACATACTAGTATGTGGTCGGTCCAGCTGATCCATTGGATCTTCGGGATAGCCGTTTACCTGAAGACTTTGTTTTGGTCGGGGCGATTAATGTTAAAATTTTTTTTTAAGGGAAATGAAATTATTTTTCAAGTCTACTACTTCGTAAGAAGTTCGTTAGCTATGTTTAACAGAAAATTGATCCAACCTTGGAAAATGATAGATATACTGATTCTGTGTGCTTAACTAGTGAAGTTATTAGGCTTAAAAGGCTTTAGGACAGTCATTGTATGTCATGGTAACTTTTTATGGTGCGTAGAAGTAGATGTGATACAAACTAAAACTACTTGATTTTACGTGGAAACTCCTTACGAGTTTTGCATGTCTTCATATATATCTTTCCGAATGATAGGCAGAAAAGCGATTACCCAGTCATACACGAGCCCGTAAGTGTTCTGATTCCCGTGAAGATAGCGTTTCAAGAAACTGCAGTGATCCAGATTCGGGACTTGCAGTTGGTTACTACTCTGAAGTCTATGTAAATGTTTATCATAAAAAAAAAAAAAAAAAAAAAAAAAGAAAAAAAAAAAAAAACTTATGAGTTATTGAAACATTCTAGAGTTTAACATATCAAGACTTCTTAATCATGGAGTAAGAAAGAGAACGGGAAGGAGATGAAGAGTAATTACAAACTTAATCAGACACTAAGGGTCGAGGTCAATTCGGGGTGACTTGGGGAAAGCCAAATATGCTTTGAGAATAGATAGGAGGCATCATAATCTCTGAGTTGTTGCCCACTTAATTTTTGAGCTTAATTGAACTTAACTCGTATCACAGAAACGATAAAAACCATCTTAAGTTATTTACATGCTTACAACCTGTTTCTTTATGTCATAATACAGCTAAACACGGATCTATGTGACAATCACGTAATTAGTATGATTCCTGTTCGGATCTTTTCTAAAACGTAGTAGTCCCTATCGAGACTGAAATTTGATCCCTTATACTTTATTTTTTAAAAGTTTCTTGTACTTAGGTAGTTTTATAATTTTGTATCTGGTTACTTGGACTTGATCGTGTCATTTAAATTCTTAAAGGGAAGTTTTAGAACTTAATTGCAAAATTTTCGAATTATAAGGGTTGATCTTGTAAATATAGGCGATGTTGTTAAACAGGCGAACTTGTGAATAACTTCGCCTAGGCGAAGTTAACCGTAACATCGCCTGTTTAACTCCGCCCCTATATAAAGAATTCTTAAGGTCAACAGTGTTCATAATTTCTAATCTCAGCGAACTTATTGAATATTTCTCGGCGAACTTATCGTTTGATTATCCGGCGAACTTGTCGTTATTCCGATTACTTGTTCTTTTTCCCAGTTTCCATTACGTTTCAAGGTTCGTGATGCCATTACATTGTATAATCATTGTTCTTCAATGATAATCAGTGGTCGTTTCGACCCGATTATGAACCCCGAACCGTCGGACCTTCAAATCGGACTTTCAAATCTTGTTGTTACGTGTTAATAACCAAACTGATCGTCAACATATCCTTAAAAGCTTGAGTTTAAGAGTCCTAAATCGTCAAAATACTCAGAAAAACTCAGATTTTCGAGTTTGAATCAATCTATCTGTCGCCGATTCATATTCAGGCGAACTTAGGGTTTCGGCGAAGTTATCCGTAACTTCGCCTGATGCTTATCTTCGCCTGAGGCGATGTTGTCATTAACTTCGCCTGAGGCGATGTTGTGGTAAGGCAAACTTAACGTTGAAGCGAAGTTGTGCCCAAGTTCGCCCCAACATTAACTTCGCCTAGACCTTTTTCTGATTAGTCATTAGACGAACTTAACGTTGAAGCGAAGTTGTGCCCAACTTCGCCCCAACGTTAACTTCGCCTATACAGAAGTTATCACAACTTCGCTCATGGTAATAAGCGAACTTGTGTTAAACCTTAACGTGTATCTAACTTGGTTCGTTTGTTGCAGATATGGCTGCAGTAGCAGGTGCTGGAGGTGCTGGAGGCGATGACGGAGATAACCAGAGGCAATTTTTTCCGGGTCACAATATGTACATTACCTTAGACCCGGAAGCGAGCGGAGTTGAAGACTACCGTGAGATCATCACATTCCTCATTCGCTCGAGGATATTCCACGCAATCACGACGACTCTGCCGATATCCATACCCAATATCGAGGATTTCTGGCAGACGGTGGAATACGATTGCCATGTTGAGCCCCCGGTTATGCGAGCAACGGTCAACAACCAAGAAGTTCAGTTCTCGTCTGAACAAATAAGGGTGGCGTTACGTTTTGGAGAGGAGACTCGGGACGACCCAACTAACTTTGTGGCTCCGTTTCGTGATGGAGCATTCCTACGAATGGGATATTCTGGTTCCTTGGGCGATACCCAGAGATGGAAGGGGTTCCTGCTCGATCAGTGGCGCTTCCTCATGCACGTCATGATTGTGTGTATGTCTGGGAGGAAGGCGGGTACTGACGGAATGGGTGCGACCATGCAGTCAGCAATGACTGCTCTGACTTATAACAAACGTTATAGCTTTAGTCAGATGGTCTTTTATGAGATCGACAGACAGAGGAGGGCGATGGCTCGTGAGCGGTTCATAATGTATCCAAGATTCATCCAGATGATCTTGAACCATGTGGCTCCAAATTTGCCTCAACGACGTCCAATACGATACGTGGAGAATGTGAGCAAACGTATCTTCGCTCAATGCCGCACATCCAGTGCGAGGAGCAAGCCTGAACTGCGTCCAAGGCATACTCCACTCTTTGGGTACTTAATAAACCCGGGGTATGTGCCAGCTCGTGGGGATGAGTTCAGAGACCCTCAACCACGACAGGTAGGAGCACCTCGAGATGTACCTGCTGTGCCTGTTGTGTCGGCTGAGGAGGATGTAGACCTTGATGCTGCATTTGGCGGCCAAGGATTCTTCGACATGGACCGGTTTGATCCGCAAGAAGAGGTGCAGGTCTCTGCTGCACAGGTTCGGGAAGTGAATGTTACTAGAACAGCTACGACGGTGGCTGACTCAGATCTTGATGATGTTATGGATGAGGCGAGAAGGATGTTGGTGAGACGAGAAAGGACGATTGGGAAAAGAAAGAGGACAGTTGATGATACTGAGTCAGAAGAAGAAGAAGAGGATATTCACATGTTGATTAGACGATCAAGACGTGAAAGGACAGGTGCAGGTATGGGAGCTGGAGAGACTTCAAGAGTTGTACGTTTTGCTCCGCCAGCACTGTCAGGTATGTCGATTGTTCCTACATCTATCCAGGTCACAGGTTTAAGCGCCGCGGAAGTTCCCGTGGTGGCTACATCAGCTGTCGGCATCCCATCAATCACTACTATCCAACTGACGACTCCGGAGATTGTGTCTTTACCACCTCCAACGCTTACTCCTTCAGAGGTGGTGGCACAATTTGTAGAGTCGACAGTCGTTGCAACTGCAGGGTTGTCGGTCACGATACCACCTGCGGTTACGTCCACAACTGCTTCTGATGTCCCGGTTACATTCGAGATCCCTGCTGAGTATACTCAAGACACATCTAACATGAGGTTTGATTTCGATGCAACCCTCTCAGACTCGGAGAGAATAGCTGCACTTGAACGGGTCGTGGCAGAGCAATCGAGGATAAACTTTATCCAGACCCAGGCTATTCAGCGCCTTGTAGCAGAGAATCAACTACAGTCGTCCCTCCTGGTTGAACATGGGCGAATTATAGATGCTATGAAGGAGTTCTTGGCATCTCAGGGGGAGACAGGCTGTAGAGGCGACGAGTTAAGGACAAAGAAGAGAAATGATAGAGACGATGATCCCAATGCATCGAAAGATGCAGGTGGTGAGTTGCCAAGAACTACTCAAGCTCTTGGGACTTCCACAGCTCAGGGGGAGTCTGCAGGTGCAGTTGGTGGTGATGAGGTGGTGATGGTTGATGATGAAGATGATGTGATTGATGCTTTGAAAGAATTAGATGATGATATGCTAGATGATGATGTGATGTTTGATGACGATGTGCTGCCTATTGAGGAGATTGAGAAGATTGGAGCTCAGATTGTGATTGAAGAAGATGTTGAAGAAGGTGAAATAGTAGAAGAAAATGTTGAACACGAGATCCCAGATATTGAGAAAGCCGATATGGGTAATGAGATGGAAAATGATGAGACTGAATGGGAAGAGCAGCCTAGGTGGAAGGAAGGCTATGCTCAGTGGTTCGTCAAAACGAAGAAACCAGCGGTCCCTACAATGTTTAAGAAGAGTTACAATATTAAAGGCTATGCCGAAGCGAAGAAAGGGATTATTTGCTGGATCTATGATGAGCAGTTGAAGCTCTTTGTGATTAAACGGTATGACGGCGTTCAGTACTTTAAAAGAATGTTAAGGTCGTTGAATACACTGCCGGAATGTGAAGTGAAAGACTTAGCCAGATTGGGGTTAATCAATCGAAATGATGATAATATGGCTAGAGTCATTGAGAAAATTGTATGGAGAGAGAGTATAAAAGAAAAGAAGTTTGAGCTGTTGAAACCGCAGAAGGGAAAACTTGTTGAAGACAAGGATAGAGGTTTGAGAGCTGATGGAAAACCTTGGATGGTCATGAAGTATAAACCGATCCGGTGCCTTAAAGAAGTACCGATGAAGCTAATGCCCAAGGATGTGCTTAAAGACCTAAAGTGGTGGTATGTCGATTGTGAGACAGCAGAGGCGGTGATGGAAGACGAGGATGAACAAGAGCTCCTAAGAGTTTACGATCCGATGCATTTGGTAAACTTATCGCAAGCTGATCTGAAGGTGCTTAATGAGAAGAAAATCTTTTATATTCCTGCTTGGAAGGACGAAGCGAGGAAGTGTCAAAGAGTTGTGTCAGTTTGTGTTAGAGAAGGAGTGCATGCGTGAAGAGACAAGATTGAAGATTACGAGACAAGTGCTTAAAGATCAAGATATGAAGCTACTGCCAAGGGGGAGTCTGTTGGTGCATAAATGTCAGTAGTTCATAGTCTAGTGTCTGTAATCGAGTCTGTAATGTTATTTATGTTTTTGTTTAAGCGAAGTTGTTAACAAGTTCGCCTAGGCGAACTTGTTGAACAAGCGAAGTTATGGACAACTTCGCCTGAACATATCAGGCGAAGTTGTCGTGTATTTATACTAGGTTACGGCTTAGTGTTGAGGTTGTTCATCGAGTTGATCTAAGCTGGTTTGAGTTCATTGTAACGTGAGGACGAGAGTCTGTATCAGTGATTCATATCGCGTGAGTTCAGTTATTAATATATAACGTGTTTCGGTTTGTTCGTGTGTGTTTGTTTGATTTGCTTTCTACGCTCGTAACGATCTACGCAGGGATTCCGCACCTGAGTAGACCGAGATATCTCGTGTGATCCGTCCAGGGAACCTACAAAAATATTTGTTCTTCCAAATATGCATGAACCAAATCTTCATTTGGTACCTCAACCTATGGAGTAAACGATTTAAATAACTCCTCATAATCCAACATCCAATTAGGTCCCTTGTCGGCAGGTGGTGTAGTGTATCTATGACAATCAACATGATACCATTCTTTTACACACCCCGAAGAAAAATTAAAGACACATTTCTTAAGCGACGCATACCCAAGAAAATAACCTTCAATAGTTTTTTCTTCAAATTTACCCACCTCTTGTGTAAGCATAGTACAAGGACAGCCAAATGGTACGAGGAACTTTAAGTTAGACTTATGATTGTTGAGTAGCTCATAACTCATCTTCTTGAGTTGTTTAACCATTAGAACACGATTAAGCGTATAGCAAGCGGTGTTCATAGCTTCATTCCAGAATTGAACAGGAAGCTTTGAATCCGCCAACATTGTTCTAGCTGTTTCAATCTGTCATACCCTCAAAATCCCCTAACGGGGTTTTACCGTCAGATGGTGTGAACTAACAGGATCGGAATCATTAGTTATAATCAAACCATAAATAAAGTTTTCAAACCACGAAAACAATTAAGTGTAAATAAGTGCGGAAGCGTAAAACCATAAACCAAGTGTTGCGTCACGCAGGACGACTTAAAAACCCAATAATAATAGTTTAAAACAAGTTTGCATAAACAGTAACGGTCAAAGTAATGCATGATCCTATACCGCGCGCCCGCCTCGGCTACCTGAGAATGACATACTAAAAGTGTCAACACGGGTTTGGTAAGTTCACAAGTGTATATACAATAAAGCGTTTGCGTTTACGTTTGCGTTTAGCGTTTTGCGTTTAGCGTTTTGCGTTACTAGATAGTGTTAAATCAATTATATATCTATAGGTAGCTAGCCTATAAAGCAAGTATTAGTAATTGTTCGACACCGAAGCTGACTGTTTATCATGTGCCTTGCCACCAGGTCTATCCCGACCATGGTAATGTGTTAGCCAAAATTACACCCACTCGACCTCCAGTGGAGCTTAGCGTTGGGTGGGGTTTGTCAAACCCAGTAGTACTACTCAACAGTGACTCGCTATTATCCAATACTAAATGGTTCGATGTGTAGGACTTCAGTTGTTTCGTTTGCCACTTAGCCTTTACAAGTGATATATAATCTAATAACAAAATCTAAAAGTGTTTCGGAGTATGTATTCTCCCCCAAGTGAAAAGCGTTTAAAAGAGTTAAAAGGGGAGACGTGAAACTCACTGTTTGCGAAGAATTCCCAAAAACAAGTCACCCAAGTGATGCGCGTCACAGAAAACCCTCACTAGCGTTCTAAAACAACAAGGAGATTTTCTAAGTGTTGGAACTATTATCGAGTCTCTAGACTCGGCACATAATACCTATGCATAAAAATTTGTTTCGTGTTTCGTTTGTGAATTGTGTGTGTCTCAACAAACACATTCGTGATACGTTACATGTGTGAACAACTACTTTCATATCATGTATTAATATTGTACATTACTAGCAATTATTCCCCGCAAGGGCAATTTGGTCAAAACATAACAATTATCTAGTACTTAGCATGTTTCATGTATTTTCACAAAGTTCAGCAGCTAGTTTCATCAAGACAGAATTCTACTTGAAAGATTACTCTATTCAACAGATCATAGCATCTCAAATAATTCACCAAAAATCGTCACAAAAGAATACATGAGTTAGGTTTCCAGAACATATTTTATTGTATTTTTATTCCTCTTAGATTTCTCACAATGATCAAAACATTACAGAAACTCACAGCAGTCAAAAATCATGCGCAACAGAATGTTATTTGTTATTCCCGTTAAATGAAAAATCCAACTAATGCAAGACCAATTGGGTTAGGTTCTTAACTCAATATGTTAACCTCCAGAAGTGGAACCAACTCATTTGGTCTTGTAGTTCATGAGATATGATAAATACAAAACAACCTTACAGAAGGTCTCACAATTCAGATTTGCACTTCAGTTTTGTAAAATAATAAAAGTTAACTTTTACTCGTCCAAAAATTACAAACTTGGACTTTATAGAAACTAGACTCAACATAGTACCCATTAGTGTTAACAACCTCGACCAATTTCCAAATTAACATTTAGTTAAAGTTTTCTAAACATAACTTACAATCTGTCCAGTACCAGTTTTGACCTTTAATCACATTTAAATCGTTTGAACAACCAAAACACCTCCAAATTAGGCGTGGTTGGGTTTTCTGGAAACTAGACTCAGAGTAATACCTCTTAGACTCATAAATAGCTCAGTTTGCTTTTATATTTAACAAGTTACATGTCGTTTAAGTTTAACAATCTCTGCTGTCAAAACTCAGCAAGCACAAACAATTGTCTAACATGCATCCTAAGCATACGACATATCTCCAAACATGTAATAAACATAATTATTCATCAAAATCAGTAGTAACCCTCTAGGGTTTACAAACAATCTATGATTTAACAATCTTTCACCGTTCAAATCACATATGATCATCTAAATCAATAACCAACGCATAAACAATCATCATCTAGCATAAATCAAGCATTAGAACACTAATACATGATATTCAATAATTAGGGTTTCATGTTTATACCTTAAAAATGCAGAAACAACCAAGAGAAATGTGAGAGATTCTTAGAAAACAGGCACATGATAAACAGTCAGACCCTTGATAACCCGAGCACTGACAACAACAGCAACAACAACCCGAGTAATGGAAAGAGGAAATTTGACAACACCAGGTCCTCATCATCGAACCCCCCACAGCAACAACACTACCGTAAGCCCGAACTCACTCGGAGCTTCAACAATCAGGGTCCCAACAATAACAATAACGGTGGCGGGCAGGGTTCGAGCGGCTATGCTGGGAAATACCCGAAATGCAACAGGTGCAACTATCACCATGCTGGCCCGTGTGACCGCGTCAAGTGTCTGAGATGCGGAAAAATGGGCCATTAGGCCAAGGAATGTAGGGGAGACCTAGCGGCAAAGGGTGCTCCTAAACCACCCATGGCGACTAAAGGGTGTTTCGAGTGTGGTCAAGAGGGTCATTTCAGGAAGGATTGCCCCAAGCTAAAGCAGAATGAGAACAATAGAGGCAGCAGCAGTGGCGGAAGCAATGGTAAAGGTAGAGCTTTCGTCATTGGGTCGGGCCAAGCCCGCAGCGACCCGTATGTGGTGACCGGTAAGTTTCCTGTGAACGACTGTTTTGCTTCTGTTTTGTTTGACACTGGAGCTGATAAGAGTTTTGTGTCGAAAGCCTTTAGTAAACTCTTAGACTTAATTCCAACCCCGTTAGATGCTAAGTTTCCTGTTGAATTAGCTGACGGTAAGTCTATAGAAACAACTCATGTACTTGCGGGATGTAAGTTGAAACTGTCAGGTCATGCTTTTGATATCGACCTCATACCTTTTACACTTGGTAGTTTCGATGTCGTTGTCGGCATGGACTGGTTATCTGAGAACCGAGCGGAGATTATATGTCACGACAAGATAGTCCACATCACTACCCCTTCCGGCGAGAACATTTCGGTCCAGGGCGAGAAGAGCGGCATGACCACCAGCGTCATCACCCTCATGAAGGCGCAGAAGTATCTACGAAAGGGGTCATCCGGCAATTCTAGCCCATATTGTTGAGAAACCCGCGGAGGAGAAGCAAATCGAAGACATACCGATTGTGCGAGATTTTCCGGAAGTTTTCCCAGAGGATTTGCCTGGACTCCCTCCTATTCGACAAGTCGAGTTCCAAATCGAATTGACACCCGGTGCAGCACCCATAGTACGAGCCCCGTATCGGCTCGCACCGGCAGAGCTTCAAGAGTTGTCCACTCAACGGCAAGATTTGTTGGATAAAGGTTTTATCCGACCTAGCTCATCACCATGGGGAGCCCCTGTCTTATTTGTTCGAAAGAAGGACGCGACTTTTCGCATGTGCATCGACTACCGAGAGCTGAACAAGGTGACGATCAAGAACCGTTATCCCTTACCCCGAATTGATGATCTGTTTGACCAGCTGCAAGGATCGAGCTACTACTCGAAGATCGATCTGAGATCTGGATACCATCAATTAAGAGTGCGCGAAGAAGATATTTCAAAGACGGCTTTCAGAACTCGGTATGGTCACTACGAGTTTTCGATTATGCCTTTTGGCTTAACCAACGCACCAGCCGTATTTATGGATCTCATGAATCGAGTATGCAAGGCGTACCTCGACAAGTTTGTGATCGTTTTTATTGATGATATCCTCGTCTACTCCAAGAACAAGGCCGACCACGAAGAACACCTGAGGTTAATTCTAGAATTACTAAAGAAGGAACAATTGTACGCTAAACTCCCGAAATGCGAATTTTGGCTTCGCGAGGTTCACTTCTTAGGACATGTGATTAACGAGAATGGTATCCATGTCGATCCCAGCAAGGTAGAGGCCATCAAAAACTGGGAAGCACCCAAGACCCCGACTGAGGTGCGACAATTCCTAGGACTGGCTGGCTACTACCGACGTTTCATCGAGGGATTTTCAAAGATTGCTCAACCCCTCACCGCTTTGACTCACAAGGGTACTAAGTACAATTGGGGTGACGCGCAAGAATCCGCTTTCGAATTGTTGAAAACCAAACTCTGTAGCGCCCCTATCCTAGCCCTTCCCGAGGGAACAGAAAATTTTGAGGTACACTGTGACGCATCGATACATGGTCTCGGTTGCGTGCTGATGCAACTCGAGAAGGTTATAGCCTATGCCTCTCGACAACTACGGATTCACGAAAAGAACTACACGACCCATGACTTGTAACTCGGAGCTGTGGTGTTTGCCCTTAAGATATGGAGGCATTACTTGTACGGTACCAAGTTTACCATTTACACCGACCACAAGAGTCTCCAACATATCTACGATCAGAAGCAGCTGAACATGCGACAGCGTTGTTGGGTCGAGCTGCTTAAGGATTATGATTGTGCCATCAAGTACCACTTTGGCAAGGCCAATGTAGTGGCCGACGCTCTCAGCAGAAAAGAAACCGATAAACCTAGGCGAGTGCGAGCATTACAAATTACGATTCACGCCAACTTACCTGATCAGATTCGCGATGCGCAACTCGAAGCCTTGAAGGATGATAATCTCCCATCAGAACTCATGCGGGGCATGAGCAAGCAACTTGAAACCAAATCGGACGGGGTCCGATATTTCAAAAACCGGATTTGGGTTCCGCGATACGGAGAGTTGAGAACTCTAGTGATGGACGAAGCACACAAGTCCAGATATTCTATCCATCCTGGCTCAGATAAAATGTACCATGACTTAAAGGCACTTTACTGGTGGCCAAACATGAAAGCCGACATTGCCACCTACGTGAGCAAATGCTTGACTTGTGCAAGAGTCAAAATAGAATATCAGAAACCATCTGGTCTGCTACAACAACCGGAACTCCCAATGTGGAAATGGGAACACATTTCAATGGATACATCACGGGATTACCCAAAACACCGACGGGATGCGATACCATCTGGGTGATCGTTGACCGGTTGACTAAGTCTGCACACTTCTTAGCAATCAAATAATCGGACAAAATGGAAAGACTGACTCGCATCTACATGAAAGAAGTAGTGTCTAGACACGGAGTGCCCGTCTCAATCATATCTGATCGAGATCCCCGTTTCACTTCGCATTTCTGGAAGTCACTGCAAAGCGCACTAGGTACCCGCCTTGATATGAGCACAGCCTACCATCCTTAGACGGATGGGCAAAGTAAGCGCACTATTCAGACCTTGGAGGACATGTTGCGTGCATGCGTATTGGATTTCGGAAAAAGTTGGGAACCTCACTTACCTTTGGTAGAGTTTTCGTATAATAACAGCTACCACGCAAGCATTAAGGCAGCGCCGTTTAAAGCGTTGTACGGACGGAAGTGTCGATCACCTCTCTGCTGGGCAGAGGTGGGTGATAGCCAAATCACTGGTCCAGAACTAGTACTTGAAACCTCTGAGAAGATTGTTCAAATCCGCAACCGTATGGCAGCAGCACGAGATCTACAAAAGAGTTACGCCGACAAGCGTCGAAAGCCTCTTGAATTCCAAGTGAACGACCAAGTATTACTCAAAGTCTCACCTTGGAAAGGTGTGGTTCGCTTCGGGAAGCGAAACAAACTCAACCCACGATACGTTGGTCCCTACCGGATAAATGAGCGCATTGGTCCGGTGGCGTACCGACTGGATTTACCAACAGAACTCAGCAGTGTACACAATGTATTCCATGTATCCAACTTGAAGAAATGCCTATCCGATGAAACCCAAGTAGTCCCTTTGGACGAATTGCAAGTTGATGAACAACTACGCTTCATTGAAGAACCAGTCGAAGTTTTGGATTGGAAAACCAAAAAACTCAAGCACAGCAAGATTCCAATCGTTAAGGTTCGTTGGAACTCGAGACGTGGACCGGAGTTCACGTGGGAACGCGAGGATCAAATGATGAAAAAGTATCCTCACCTTTTTGAAGGGTTGACCAAACACCGAAAAACCGCGAAACCCGTCAAACCGTCAGAAATCACCAGAGATATGAATTAAATTTCGGGACGAAATTTCTTTCTACTAGGGGATGATATGACAAACTGAAAATTTTTCTTGCCTTTTCAGACACTCATCGCGACTTGACTCAAATTTTCGGGACGAAAATTCTTTAACATGGGAATGATGTGACACTCATCAATTTCAGGTTAACTCCGTTAATCCAAACTCTGTCAATTCAAACTTAATATCACTTGATCTATAACGCACATCTCATTACATTTAAAATAGAGTTATAAATAACGCTCGACAATTACTACATGTGTAGTCTTTCGGGATTGCACCGAAACGCAAACGAGTTGACGCAAATCATTAGTGAATAAACGAAAAACATCCAAACAATAATTATGTGATAATTATGTGTTAGGCTTATGTGTTATTTGATAAAATTGTTTAAAACGTTAACTCAAGATGCAAACAAGTTACTTTAGGCTAGAAAGGTAATAATTAGAAGTGGAGGGGTCTTGATGTAACATGTTATTATTTAATAATAACCAAAACCCTAACTCTCTTTCTCCCTCTCTCTAACCCCGATCGGCAGCCCCTCTCTCTTCCTCTCTTGCGATCGGCAGCCACCACCCACACCCATATCACATCCTTTTGATCTTGTTCTTCATAATCGGAGCATCCCACACTCATTTCTAAGAATCTCTCACCTTTCTCTAGGTTGTTTCTGCATTTTTAAGGTATAAACATGAAACCCTAATTATTGAATATCATGTATTAGTGTTCTTATGCTTGATTTATGCTAGATGATGATTGTTTATGCGTTGGTTATTGATTTAGATGATCATATGTGATTTTGAACGGTGAAAGATTGTTAAATCATTGATTGTTTGTAAACCCTAGAGGGTTACTACTGATTTTGATGAATAATTATGTTTATTACATGTTTGGAGATATGTCGTATGCTTAGGATGCATGTTAGACAATTGTTTGTGCTTGCTGAGTTTTGACAGCAGAGATTGTTAAACTTAAACGACATGTAACTTGTTAAATATAAAAGCAAACTGAGCTATTTATGAGTCTAAGAGGTATTACTCTGAGTCTAGTTTCCAGAAAACCCAACCACGCCTAATTTGGAGGTGTTTTGGTTGTTCAAACGATTTAAATGTGATTAAAGGTCAAAACTGGTACTGGACAGATTGTAAGTTATGTTTAGAAAACTTTAACTAAATGTTAATGTGGAAATTGGTCGAGGTTGTTAACACTACTGGGTACTATGTTGCGTCTAGTTTCTATAAAGTCCAAGTTTGTAATTTTTGGACGAGTAAAAGTTAACTTTTATTATTTTACAAAACTGAAGTGCAAATCTGAATTGTGAGACCTTCTGTTAGGTTGTTTTGTATTTATCATATCTCATGAAATACAAGACCAAATGAGTTGGTTCCACTTCTGGAAGTTAACATATTGAGTTAAGAACCTAACCCAATTGGTCTTGCATTAGTTGGATTTTTCATTTAACGGGAATAACAAATAACATTCTGTTGCGCATGATTTTTGACTGCTGTGAGTTGCTGTAATGTTTTGATCATTGTGAGAAATCTAAGAGAAATAAAAATACAATAAAATATGTTCTGGAAACCTAACTCATGTATTCTTTTGTGACGATATTTGGTGAATTAATTGAGATGCTATGATCTGTTGAATAGAGTAATCTTTCAAGTAGAATTCTGTCTTGATGAAACTAGCTGCTGAACTTTGTGAAAATACATGAAACATGCTAAGTACTAGATAATTGTTATGTTTTGACCAAATTGCCCTTGCGGGGAATAATTGCTAGTAATGTACAATATTAATACATGATATGAAAGTAGTTGTTCACACATGTAACGTATCACGAATGTGTTTGTTGAGACACACACAATTCACAAACGAAACACGAAACAAATTTTTATGCATAGGTATTATGTGCCGAGTCTAGAGACTCGATAATAGTTCCAACACTTAGAAAATCTCCTTGTTGTTTTAGAACGCTAGTGAGGGTTTTCTGTGACGCGCATCACTTGGGTGACTTGTTTTTGGGAATTCTTCGCAAACAGTGAGTTTCACGTCTCCCCTTTTAACTCTTTTAAACGCTTTTCACTTGGGGGAGAATACATACTTTGAAACGCTTTTAGATTTTGTTATTAGATTATATATCACTTGTAAAGGCTAAGTGGCAAACGAAACAACTAAAGTCCTACACATCGAACCGTTTAGTATTGGATAATAGCGAGTCACTATTGAGTAGTACTACTGGGTTTGACAAACCCCACCCAACGCTAAGCTCTACTGGTGGTCGAGTGGGTGTAGTTTTGGCTAACACATTACCATGGTCGGGATAGACCTAGTGGCAAGGCACATGATAAACAGTCAGCTTCGGTGTCGAACACTTAGTAATACTTGCTTTATAGGCTAGCTACCTATAGATATATAATTGATTTAACAATCTTTCACCATTCAAAATCACATATGATCATCTAAATCAATAACCAACGCATAAACAATCATCATCTAGCATAAATCAAGCATAAGAACACTTAATACATGATATTCAATAATTAGGGTTTCATGTTTATACCTTAAAAATGCAGAAACAACCAAGAGAAAGGTGAGAGATTCTTAGAAACGAGTGTGGGATGCTCCGATTATGAAGAACAAGATCAAAAGGTTGTGATATGGGTGTGGGTGGTGGCTGTCGATCGCAAGAGAGGAAGAGAGAGGGGCTGCCGATCGGGGTTATAGAGAGGGAGAAAGAGAGTTAGGGTTTTGGTTATTATTAAATAATAACCAAGGTTGCCAAACGCTACATACCCTCCTTGAATGTTTTTAACGTCCGTAAGAAGATCAAGGTTCCCAGTATATGTCGAGAACATTCACTATCCATTATTCATTTATCATCAGAAATAGTCTCGGATGAACTCTGCACAATCAAAGTAAATAATGAGTTCAAATGACTATCCAGGCCTCAGTCTTGGGAACCTCTTTTGTTTCCTTTTCAGACTCAATAATTTTAGTTTTCAAATGTGATTGATGCACTTGAGAATATGTCAATGGTTCTTTGACTTTCTATGAAGATAAGCATCTTTAATCAAATTTGAATCCTGATTTTGATAAACTGGTTGAACGGGTTCAAACGATTTGTTCTTTACATTAATCTTGTTTACATTAACATATACCACCTTACGTGAATTCACATCATGGAACATGATATGTGTATCATCAAGCTTAACTTGTGATGGTTGTCTTTTCAAGATTTGTTTAACCAAATGAACTTTAGGTGATTGTTCCTTGGTTAAAGGATTTTCATACTTATTTACCGTAGATCCATATTGACATGCAACATGACCATGTTCACCACATGAGGAACAATTTCTCATGTCCACAAAGGTGTGTGGTAAGTTAGCACTAGTTTATGAAACATCAGGTTGAAAAGATTCACCCAATACTTTAGAATCATCCAAGCGAACAGAGCGTTTATTTTTATAAACATCAAGATTTGAACAATTTGACAAACTTTGTAAAGTATCAGTTCCAGTTGAATTGACAAACTTAACAGGTTCCACAAATTTCACTTGAGGTTTTACTTTAGGTTTAGAAACTGTTTTGTTCAACGACTTAGATTTTCAAACGCCTTTTCAATGTCATTTAAGCTTGATGTCTCATTATGAAAGACACACTCAATCAACTCAGGTTTGATTAAGTGCAATGGAATGTCTTTTTCATCAAAAACCTTATTAAGTCCTTTTAATTTAAAAACTTTCCTAGTGTTTACATTACTCTCAATCGGATTAATGAACTTCATTAAATCCGCATCATAAGTACTTGGTTTTTCTAATTTCTTTTTTATCACTTTAGGCTTGTTTGAACCATACACAGCTTCTTCAAATTCATGTGATTCACAAAGAATGTGATTAGAAAGAGGAATGTTCTGTTCTTTGTGTACCACCTCAGGCTTAAACACATTTTCAATGACCACATCTCAACATATTCAACAAAAACTTTGTTGCTTCGAATATAATTTTCTTGAGTTAATACTTGAGAAACTGGTTTCTCTTGATTAATTTGTTTTGGTTCCGCATTAATGATTAGTGGTTCAATAATTACAGGAGTATCAACATTCAAAGAACTATTGATATTAACATTTGTCTTTTCTCCCATAAATGGATTGTTGGAATAATCATTATGAAATGGTGGAGAACCTCAACAAATCCTAAACCATTTTAGATCCTTTCTGTTTACCAGATTCTTCAATTATCTCATTTAATAGAAACGAATAATTTCTAAACTTTTCAAGTTTATTTTTCAACTCAAGCACCTCATTTTCGAGTTCAGTAATCTTAGTTCTCAATTTTAAGATTTCCTGAAACTGTTGATCGATGATTAACAATTTTCCTGAAATTTCGGCTTTCAGATCATAATTACTATTTGACAACCCCTCAATTTTAACATTAGATCTTTGTTCAATATCTAAGTTATCACGAACTATAGCTAAGTCTTTCATCAAAGTTTCATTGTGATGGTGAATCAAGTTAAGCTTAGACTTGTATTCATCACAATGAGAACATGATGAAATCACGGATTCATTCACAATTTCAGATTTTACATTAACAGATTCAACAATAACAGGATTAGGACTAACCTCCTCGATTTTGACAATACAAGCGAAAGAATCTTGAGGCTCTTGGCTAGAAATATCAGAATCAGACTCAGTTTCTGACTCGTCACTTTCTTCAGTCGATCAATCCCCTTTTGCGTCTTGTAAATTTTCAACTCTCAAACATGGTCAAGTTCGCTTGATTACCGTTAGGAGAGTTTCCTAATAGCTTTTGATTCCAGTCAATACCATTAGCAGTAACCAAAGCTTGTGACCCACCAGTTTTCACTGGTTCAAGCCAGAAGTATTTTCCTTTGATTCAGTATACTTCTTTCCAGACCTCCTGTCTTGATTATCGGGTCCCAAATACTCTCTCTTCAGCTTATCACACTCTGTAGTAAAATGGCCATAGTCCTGACAGTTATACCATCGAACCTTTAACTTATCGAACCCAACCCTTTTGTTCAAAGTAGGCAAATCCTCCCCGTTTTCTACATAAATTTCTTCACTTTTCTACAAATCATAGCCATATTCCACTTTAAATCCATAAGCTCCAAATCATCAGAGTCAGTCTGGTCATAGTTGTAACACCCTTGGAAAACACAACATCGTCTCACTCTTAGGCAAATCCCACATCGGCCGTGGACAAGAGAGATCCTTGGTTCATAAGTAAATGTCCTGCCTCTTCAATCACCAGCGCGTTTTGGGCTTAGTTGGCTGTGGAGCACATGAAAACTCTACGGTTAAGCGTGCTTAGGTGGAAGTAGTACTAGGATGGGTGACCTCCTGGGAAGTCTCCATCTAGGCAACCAAAAACAAATCTGTGAGCTCTTCGTGGGCAGAGCGGACAATATTGGTGGTGCGAGGGGGCGGATGTTATAGGTGGTATCAGAGCCACTCTTGTGCCGTTCGGGATGATGGGACACGCCTCATCGAGGACGATGAGTCCAAAGGGGGTTGTTTGTAACACCCTTGACAAACACAACATCGTCCCACTCTTAGGCAATTCCCACATCGGCCGTGGACAAGAAAGATCCTTGGTTCATAAGTAAATGTCCTTCCTCTTTAATCACCAACGCGTTTTGGGCTTAGTTGGCTGTGGACCACATGAAAACTCCACGGTTAAGCGTGCTTAGGTGGAAGTAGTACTAGGATGGGTAACCTCCTGGGAAGTTTCCATCTGGGTAACCAAAAACAAATCTGTGAGCTCTTCGTGGGCAGCGTCGTACTTATCTATACGTTTGGTTTTACTTAATCAAAAATTATAGGATTTGGTTCATTAACATTTCGTCAATTGATCAAAATATTTAGATCCTCATAAATCGAAACAATTTTTTTTATTTATTTCAATTATAAAAGACACAATTTCGACAATCAGTTATTAGTTGACCATATTATTCCATTTGTCTTTTCTCATTTACCTTGTTTGCTTATTAAATTATTGACAACGTGTCAATTTCTACTCTCAACTTTGATTTCTAACATTTTTGTACGTCATGTATTTTATTGATCTCATGCATTACAATTTACCTTTTATCTTATAAATTTTTTATCGTTGAAATTGAATTGTTATAGTTCTATTATTAATTGAACTTGTCATTATTTAAACAAAATTATTTCCGCTATAGAATTTTCCATTCTTTAAGTTAATTTTCACTATAAAAAAAAGAATTTCATTGAATTCCCATGGTGATTTAATTGGAATTTTATTATTAATTTTCACTATTATCTAATGACATTTGCGTGATTGTTGTCGAAAACCTACGGTGGTTCGTAGGTACCTCAACAATCCATTTTCATTATTGTTAGATTTCGTTATTTAGTTGGAATCGCACGTTGGTTCGTAGATATTTCAGCTCATTACTTCAATTTTTAATACATCTTGGGAATTTAAAATGTTTCGATGATTTCTTCAGTTGTTGGAATAGTCATGGTGGTTCATGCATTTCCAGCTCCGCGTTTTCTTCTATTTAAATATATTATTTCTCAACTCGTCTCTGTTTTTCATTATTACCTAAATATCAAATATTTATTTAATCTTTCATGATAAACTATGAATATTGCAACTTCTTTATTTTAATTTTAATGATGTTATGGAGATAGGAAAACCCATTGTAATTTGGGGATATTCCAATTACCCACTTTATGCTATATCTAATTTTAAAGATTTAATTGGAACAGGACAATCTCGGTGATTCGTGAATATCCGCTTCCCAATTTCATCTATTTACAGTTTGTTTGTATTTGCATTAATATTTTTGCATTCTCAATTACTACTACCAGTACTTTAATGTTATAATTTACCTCATCTTAAATACACAATTGCGATATTTCAATGTTGTATAAAGTTCTCTTTAAATTTCATGAGTTTCTCATTTAACTAAACTAAATCCCTCAAAGTCTTCGTTTAATCTTGTTCTAATTTGTACTCACGGTCTTATGAATTCTACCTCGAATGTTGCAATATTTAAAAATTTAACAGGTTATTATTCGTCTACAATTATCAATTAATTCATTCATAAACTTTTTTTGATGTTATCCTTGCAATCATAGAATTTTTGGTAAGTTCACGTAAATTTGTTAGTTGGCTCGTATCCCTACTCTCTTTCTTCACCATCGATCTTGTCGATGCATCATATATCCCAACTTCAATGTTTCGCTTTCTCTTAACTTTTAAGTTACTATAAAATTTTCACTAATTTCATTAATCAAATTTGAAAGTTCTCCTAAATTGCGTTATTAGAAATATTTTATAAAATCTTCTGTTTTTATACTTATAATAAATCAACTCCCAGTGGTCTTATAATATGTTAACACTTTCCTCAAATTTATAACAAATTAATAACTTTTCTCACAAAATCATGCATTTCAAATATTTTGTAAACCACACGATGGGACGAGTTATGTGGACCATCCGACGACCTAAGTAATTATGGAGGCCTGCATAATTATCGAAGTCCTCGCATAGAAATAATAATGCGTGAAATTGTGTGTAATGATATAGAACCGGAAGCAGTTTAGATAACGGTACAAATGTAGAGATGATAAGGACATGATGGATACGCCGCTGGTACATCCTATATATAAGTGTCCTTATCGGATTTTAATTTGAAGCTTTGTTTTAACTATTTAAAGTTCTGTGTTATGATAATTTTAAAAGTTATATTTAAAAATTTTCTTTTCCTTGAATCTAATGGTGTTGTTATAGTATCATTTAATTTCGGGACATAATTCCCTAAAGTAGGGGAGACTGTAACAACTCGGGTTTTCAAATTATTATTTATTAATCATTACCCGACCTGTTTTCATATTCGGGAATTTAATAAACAAAGCATCGCGTTATTCGAGATAATACTGTGTTATTAATATCTTTATATATGTATATATAACTTCCCCATTATGGCAACTTTGATCCCAAACTATAATTTTACCCCTTTTTGTTTCAATCTCTCAAGCTCATGGACTCATTTGCAATTTCTATTATTATTATTGTATTCTATTATAATCTATGCCCAAACCTTTATCCAAACCCGCTAACCCAAGACCCGTTTATCAGATCCGTATACCGAATTCGATTGCTTGGACCTAAATTTTCGTAACAAAAATGGTAATCGAATCAACGTATATGATATTATTGCCTAATACGACCTACTTACATAGTTAATTTGGTTAATTGATTAGAAAAGGATTCGTATTCCTTGTTTATACTTCGCTGTCAACACCCCGTCTTAATATACATGACAATCATCACCATAATTCAATTAAACCTACAGGAACGATCCCCTCTACCTCGCCAATCAAACCCCACCCTTATTTGAACATTACGAGCCCGCAAGTATCGGTTTTAGTTACGTTTTTGGCCGCTGCTATAGGCTTGTCGTTCTCCATCAATCCATTTTCTTTATAGGTAATTGAATTATGTTTCTTGGTCGTTGTGATCCATACATTAATAGCCCCAACCTTAATTGCTCGAACATATCGCGGATCAACATATTAGGATTTTTAGGGTTTATATCAATTTTGGGGGTTTGTTCGTTATGTATATGCTAATTTGTTTTCGTGTGTTACTCATTTATCAAGCTGGATCAGTTGGTTGGGCTTTGCGTTCAGATTCTGCTGGTCGCGGGTTCGAACCCGACCACCAGGATTTTTAGATTTTGTGTTTCATTAGTTTTTTTACTATTTATTATAATTGATTTTAATAAATGATAAATTAATATTAATTATTAGATAAACACTGTTTTACTTAACCGACATCTTTAAGGTCATGTTTCTTGTCAAATTATCCCGTTTTAAGCTCTCGTACATGTATGTATATATATGTATATATGGATTAAAAGTATATATTACTAATAAAATTTATTAAAGTTTGACACTTTAAATTCACGTTTTCTCGTCCTTAAACCTTTTTATAAAATTTGTATAATTATATATATATATATATATATATATATATATATACACGTGTTGTCTCCTTTAATAAGAGCATTATAATGATTAATATATCCTCATCGTATATTTGTCGTTAGGGGATTTAAAATAAACTATTTATTTATAATTATTTGTTATTTATGATATACTTATTTAGACAATATTACTTCATACATAATAACTAGTTGAATAAATATTTAGTTATACTTATACATTATATTCATACAACTAGTTACGTGTGATTATTATTATTATTATTAAAGTTATCTATTCATTTATATTCATATTATCGTAAATATATCTTGGGTAATATTTAAAGTAATTATTTTTAAGTTTAATTTTATGAAGCATAAGTAACGAATTCTTTACTAATAATAATAACCGTAGAGTTCAATCGATCAATCAATAATATCACAATCCCAATCATACCTCCAATCTCATCGAAGTCATAATCCGTTAAATCATGTTATATATATATACATATATTTTATAATTAATTCATATTATCTTTATTTAACTAGGAATCCTTGTCGGTGTATCCCGAAGGGTTCATCTTTCCCACATCATCATTTATATTGTCGTTCATCCGAACAGGTGAGTAATCACTCCCCTTTTTACTTATTTTTAACCTTTTTGGGGACAAATGCGTATCGTATCATATTTATCTATTATCTAGTATTCAAAATCGCAACTGTTTAATCCTCGGGTGCATATCAGTTTATGCATGTCTTGCTCTTCGCTTACTCGCTTTATTTGAACCGCATTCGGAGAGGTCCAACATATTCTCAGTCTAGTATGATCATACGACCGTCGTAGTGGTCGGCGTCCAACGCATTGACAATGGTTTCACCGACACCTCATTTCTGGTAACCAATGTCCACTCGCATGGCAACGGTTTAGCCCTTACTTTATTGTTGATTGTTTGTGCATGTGTTATGGTTTAACTGTTTACCTCACAGGAATAGTTTGCATCTTTTTTTATATATTATACATACTATTGCTGTTGTGTCTTAAACTGGTGTTTTACTCACTCAGCATGTGTTGTTGACAAAAAAATATATTTTATACGCATTTGCAGGTTATCTTGGTAGTTTAGCGAGATGAAGATCACGTAGAGATGCTTTTAGGATACAAACTTAATTAATCATTGTTGTAATTTCGTTATACTTGATGTACTTAACTGTAATTGTTTCATTTGAAATTATTAAATAGATATTGAAACTTATAATGTTGCATGATAGTAACCTTGAGAGCTGTGGCAATCAGTTCATACCTAGGCATTCCGCCGTAGGTTGGGGTGTGACAATAGTCTTTATCGGTCAACTCACTGGTAGCAATTTTATCACCCACCAATTGTTCATAAGAGATCATGAACGCACTCAAGAAAGAAAAATTTTGTTTTACTTCTTTCATATTAACTTGTGGTGGTTGATAAGTAGAAGAATTACTTGAACCAGAAGCCATAAAACATACATTAGACATGGAATCACTAGCTTGTGGAACTTCTTGGTTGTTTTGTGAATAGAAAGCAGAAACAGGAACTGAATTGCTACTCATGGGAAGAGAATCACCATACAAGGTAGGTTCTTGATTATCTTTAGATGAATTTTGACACCTCAAGTCATATTCCCTTTCTTCAATCTTTTGCATGAATTCCATAGTAGTAAAATCATCATTCTTAAAGAAATTATTCTCTTTCAATACCAACAAGAAAGCAGAATATGAACTTGGTAACGAATTCTTAACAGTGTCAATCAAATTAAGTATGTTTCATACTCAATTTTGTCATTTCAGCAATTAGGTGGCAAAGTCTAGTCAACATCTCCTCAACAGTGTCCCCATTTAATAAACAAAAGTTTCTAAACTGAAACTTTAACATGACTTTCTTACTCTACAAGGTATTACCCATAATTCTCATTCTCAAGTGCTGAAACAAAGAAGCACATATTTTGATACTAGCCACTCGATGAAATATGTTATCGGGTAATGCCATCGTCAAGGTTGAATAAGCCCTTGTCTCGATTTCCAAAGCTTTCTTTTCTTCCACTGAATAAGTTTCAAAAGGTTTCTCTTCATAGTTAGTAGTGGGATCACCAAGAATTGGAGGACTATAGACATTATCGAGACTACAAGTACAATCATGATGTACAGATCCCAAATGTGCTCTAAACATCGGTTCCCACTTAGCAAAATCACTCAACTTCATCAGTCTTGGACATTTTGAATGGGACCTGATTTTAGCATCTAAATGTAACATTTGTTGCATGATCATGTTTTGAGACGCTAAGGCATAGAAATTTGCCATTTTTGAAAGTGTAGGGTTAAAATTGTGAATATGCAAAGTTTTAGGTGAAACTGTCAAAATATGAAAGATTTGAATAACGAATGGAAAATGCCAAGAGTCATCCAAGGGTAATTAAGACCCTACTTTATATGGAGGAGTTAATCCTGTCAGTAAAAGTGCACCAACATCTACTCCAATCACTACCTTTTACTCACAGATAACTCAAAGCATTCCTCAAGTAACTGTTGTTGAAACCTAAAGTATTGCCAAGTTCTTCTGGTGGTTCAGTTCCACATGTTACACCACCTCCTAACATGAAGAAAGCATAAATGCACTTTGCTTTCATGGGAGCGTTCATGACTTCATATGAACAGCTAGTGGGTGGACAAGTTGCTAACAGTGACATGACTGATGAAGATTATGACCAGGTTGACCCTGATGACTAGAGTTATTGGATATCAAATGGAACATGGCAATGATCGTGAGAAAGATAAAGTTGTTCATGCAAAGAACTAGTAAATATTTGTCTGCCATGAACAAAAGAACTAGCTTTGACAAGCTGAAAGTCAAATGCTATAACTGCCATGATTTTGGTCACTTTGCCAAGGAGTGTGACAAGCCCAGAAAGGATCATTCTCATGGATCAAGAAATAGAAACTTCAACACCAACAAGAAGTATAACAACAATGATTCAAAGGAGAAACCTAAAAGTGTTGAGTTTGCTAAACCTGGAGGGTCGCAGGCATTGATAACTCAAGATAGCATTGATTGGTCCCAAAGAATGTTAGGTAGTGTATATGTTGAAAGCAATCAAACAAATCTGGTTGTAATTGAATAAGTGGAGCAGTTTGACGAAGCTAAGGATGATAAGCTTATGGATGAGAGTGATGATTCAGAGACAGAATCAGATGATGAAACTGTTGATGTGCAAGAAACCTTTGCTTGCATGGCCAAGATATAAGAGGTTAGTTCTAACTCTTCTAACTCTATATCTGTTGAGTCTGATAAAGGTATTTCATCTAGTGTTGATAAAATAGAATATTGGCATTGTGGTGAATATAAGTCAAAACTTGATTCAATTCTCACCAAAATGATCAACTTGTTTATGATCTCACTATTATTCGTGATAACTATCTACATGTACCAAAAATCAAAAGATAAAATTGAAGCCTTGTAGATTAGTAATCATAACTTGAAAGCTGAGATTTCAGTCAAATAAACCATCATTGATGGACAGTTTCAGGAAATTATAAAATTAAGAACTAAAATCACCAAAACTTAGATTGAGGTGATGGAGTAAAAATATAAAATAGAAAATTTTTAAATATATCTTTTCTGTTGAATGAAATAATTGAAGTCAATATTACATCAGAAATCTGGTAAAGCAGGTTTAGGATATGATGAAATTCCTCCTCCATTTCATAATGATTATACCAATATCCCACACATAGATAATGTAGTTGATATTAATGGTCCTTTGACTATTGATCCATTTGTGAGTGTGGATAATGTTATTCTTGAGAAGAGAGCCAAACCAGATGAACCAAACTTAACTCCAAAACCTCATATTCAAAGTAATGTGGTTCTTACTGAAACTGACCATGGAGTGTTGGTTGAAGATGTGTTTGAACCTCATGTGGTTCACAAAGATAAAAAAAAATATACCTGCTGCTAATCATATTCTTTGTGAACCATGTGATTCTGAGTGTAAAGTATCAACAGAAAAGCTTTCTGATGCGGATTTAATCAAGTTCAATAATCCGATTAAATGTGATAAAGTAAAAGGTGGTCGGGTTTACAAAATAAAAGGGGTAAATAAAGTATCTGATGAACGAGATATCCCTTTAAATTTTATAAAGCCTGAATTGATTGAGAGTGTCTTTAAAAAATAGACATCGAGCTTGACTGAGAATGAAAAAGCTTTTGAGAAATCAAAATTTCTTAGCAAGTCTCAAATGAAAGCAAAACCAAGTTTGCTAAAACCGATAAAGTTTGTGAAATCATCTAGATTAGATACACTCAACAAATTATCAAATTCTTTTAATCTTGAGTTTTACAAGAATATATATGCAAACACTGCAGAAACTTCTAATGTAAAGGTTGTATCCTTTCAACCTGATGAGTCAAACTTCTATACTGATTCACCACAAGCCTTTGTTGATATAAGAACTTTTTTCTCACGTGGTGAATGTGGACATATTGCAAATAGTGTGAATCTAGGGTAAAGCTCAATGGAAAATCAAAGGAACAAGTTCCTATGATTAAAAGCATACTGAAAAGACAACCTACTCAGGTCAAGGTTGATGATACTCACATTATGTTTAATGAAGTTAACCCTAGGAAGGTTGTGTGGGTTAATTTTCAAGAGACAAATGTAACTAACATAAAGGTTGAGCTTGTTAAACCTCTTTGTAAGAATGAGAACACTGTTGTGTAATTCGTGATGAATATCTCAAACGAAAGTCAAAAGTACCTTTGACTTATATTCATGTCCATAAATTACATCAGCAAAACTTTAAACAAAATTCAAGTGAAATCAAGGTTCCTATTGATGTTCTTCCAACGAGGAAACCCGAGATGAAATTATGTCGAAAGAAAACAAAGGATAAGCCCAAGACTGAGGCATGTGCTGACTTTTTGAACTAATCACTTTCTTGTTGTGAATAGTTCATCCAAGACTATTTCAGGAGACAAATGGATCATGGATAGTAGATGTTCTCGGCATATTACCAGTAATCTTAACTTCCTTTCAAATGTTAAAGATATTCAAAGGGGTTATGTGGCGTTTGCGGGTATTCAAGGATGTTTGACTAAAAAGGAGGGAGAAGTATCGAATGGTCGTATTACATTCGCAAAGGTGAATTATTGTAACAAAGTTGATCATAATATATTGAGTGTTTCGCAGATTTGTGATAAAAAGTTTGCAACTTTGTTCACTGATAAGGAGTGTGATATTCTCCAACCAGGATTTGCTATTCCAGAGGAGATGGTTGTCATACGATCACCTCGATCTAATGATATTTATGTTCTTGACATGGCATCAAAAGAGACTTCCTCTTCGACAACGTGTTTTTTCTCTAAAGCAACAGAGAAAGATACGATCCTATGGCACATACGGATGGGTCATATCCACATTTGAAAGATGAATCATTTAATTGCAAATGATTTGGTGCATGTTATTGTATTGCAAAAATTCAAGTTGACTGATCACTGTGCTGCATGCAAAAAGGGAAAACAGAAGAAGAAGTCACATCCATTGAAGATGATCAACTCTATAGATACTCCTTTAGAACGCATTCATATGATTTTGTTCAGTATCGTGAATAAAGCGAGTATTTCTGGAGATCTTTATTATTTATTTATAACCGACAACTATTCTTGATTCTCATGGGTGTTACTTATGAGCACAAAGGATCAAACACCGGTTCTCGTGTAGAATTTTATCACCAAGATCGAATCACTTTACAAATTGAAAGTGAGACGGATCCGAAGTGATAATGGTACGAAATATAAGAATAGCATGATGGAATTTTTCTATCTGCAACGGGGTATTTATCACAAATACAGTGCCCCGTAAGTACCACAACATAATAGTGTTGCTAAAAGGAAGAATATGACTTTAATTGAGGAAGTTAGAACTATGTTGGCATATTCTAAGCTTCCCAATCAGTTTTGGAACGAGGCTGTGAATACCGCATTTTATACATTGAATAGAGTTCTCACGGTTAAGAAGCTCAAGAAGACAAGCTATAAGTTGCTTATAACCGTAAGTCGAACCTTCAATTCCTCGGGCCTTTTGGTTGTCCTTGCACAATATTGAAGAAAGATGCGGGTAAATTTGAAGATGGGCGATTAAAGGATTCTTTCTTGGGTATGCGTCACCTAAGAAAAGGGTTTAAATTTCTCTTATAGGTGTGTTAAAGAGTGGTACCATGTTGATTGTTTAAGATCACACCACCTGCCGGCAAGGGACCTGATTGGATGTTTGATTATGAAAGTCTTTTCAATTTTTTCACTCCCTCGGTTGATGTTGAACAGGAAGATATGATTTGTGCTTACTTGAAGACGAGATCTTAAATAAGTCGAGTTCATTTATTTATGAAGATCCTATTGCGCCTGATCAACCCGAGACATCCGATGATAGTTATATAGCTTCTAATGATGTCGAATTTGAAGATTCTTCCTCCGCCCCATTTTCTAAATCTCATGATACTATTAAGATACAAGTTGAAGAATTTTCGCAACCTTTGAATGATCAATCGGCTGAAGAAAACATCACCAACATGCAAGAAATTGTTGAAGTTCCTGAGAATTCGACAATTAGAGTTCATTCTTATCATCCTTAGGATAACATTATTGGTGATGCAGATGAGGGGGTTCGTACGCAACGAAATGTTGCTAATGTATGCGATGATAATTTATTGTGTATATGCTGATATGCATGCATCGGGAATCATGAGCATCGCCAAGTACACTTGCTTTTTATCCCAGATTGAACCGACAATTGTTACAATGGCACTTCAAGAACTGTCTTGGGTAGAAGCAATGCAGGAAGATTGCAGCAATTTGTACGACTGGGTGCTTGGTATCTGATTGGTCAACCGGCTCGGGTGAAGTAGGCGATCCCAACTAAATGGATATTCAAGTGTAAAAAGGACGACCGTTGGGTAATCGTGAGGAATAAGACACGATTAGTCGTTCAAAGTTTTAACCAACAATATGGCATAGATTATACTGAGGTATATGCTTCGGTTGCTCGACTGGAGGCTATGCGTATATTTCTAGCCTACGCAGCTTTCAAGAACTTTAAAGTCTATTAAATGGACGTTTAGATTGCATTCTTGACTGGGGAAATTCACGAGGAGGAGTATGTGAAGCAGTCTCCAGGTTTTAAAGATCCAGACTATCCCGAGCGTGTTTATCATTTTAACAAGGCTCTATATGGTCTTTACCAAGCCTTGAGAGCTTGGTACAACACGTTAGCTAACCATTTGATCGATAATTGCTTCAAACGTGGGACTGTGGATCGCACTCTCTTTTATAAAACTGTGGAAGATGATCTCCTTCTGGTTCAGATGTATGTCGATGATATTTTTTTTTGGCTTGACAAACGACAAGCTGTGTAAGGACTTCGAGAAGACAATGCAGACCAAGTTTTAGATGAGTTCGATGGGAAATGATTTTTTCTTGGGGTTGCAGGTTCATCATTCTGTTTCGGGTATTTTTATACATCAGACGAAGTACGCGAATGATGTCTTGAGCCGATTCAAGAAAACTTCCAGTTTAGTCCCTTCGACGCCACTTCCCGTGGGTCACAATTTGTCACCGGATGAATAGGAGGAATCCAGTTATGCGACCACTTATCGAGCTATGATTGGTTCTCTTATGTACTTAAATGTGTCTAATCCTGATATCATGTTTGTTTTTTGTTTAAGTGCCAAGTATTAATCAAGTCCTCGAGTGACTCATCTGGCGGGTGTTAAGCGTATTTTTCACTATTTGAGGGGTAATCCTAACATCGGGTTATGGTATCCCAAGTATAATAGTTTTGATCTTACTCCTTATACAGATATCGACTACGAAGGGTGCTAGATCAACTTCAAGTCTACCACAGCAGGATGTTAATTTTTAGGAAAGCGACTTGTTTCCTAGCAGTGTAAAAAGCAGCCAGCGGCCTCCACTTCAACCGTCGAAGCTGAATAGGTGGCAGCCTCGGCTTGCTGTTCACAAGTTTTCTTAATCCAACAACATACGCGGGATTACGGTTTGAAGTTTCTTACTACTCCAATATTTATCGATTATTCTGCCGCGATAAGTATTACTAGAAACCCCGTTCACCACTCGAAAACGAAAGATATTGCAATAAGATATCATGTTATCCATGATTGTTTTGAAAAGAAACTAATCAGTGTTGAAAAGATTCACACGGATTTTCAGAATGCTGACCTTTTTACCAAAGCATTTGACAAAATGAGATTTACTTATCTGCTTGGTTTAAATTGTTTAAAACGTATAATAGAGATTCAATTGCTCGGTTAATCAATTTTCTTTTGTACAGTTTTTCTTTTATTTTCTTTTTTATGTTTTTGTTTTTAGTTGGAGAAATTGGGGAAAATCCAAAAATATTGTGATTTCTATTTGTATAGATAAAATCCCAAAAGATTAATATATTTTGAAAAGCCAAAAACATTGAAAAAAAATGCTCCTCAAAATGAGTTTTTAAAGCAAAAAGGGAAAATGATAGTATGTTGATCATTTATATCCTATATCCAGTAAGAAATAGGAGAAAAAGATTGCGTACTTAATTGTATTAGTGCATTTGTAGGTCTTAAACAAACAAGTAAGGAAGAGTATGTGATATAAACACAAATATTGCCAAATTGAAAGAGGTGTTAGTCTCTTGCAAAGTCTTGGTAATGAAGGCAGATATGTAATAGCCAAATTCACTATGAATGACGTATGACCAAATTCATTGTCATGACTAAATAATGACCTCATTTATTGATTGTTTTAACGAATGAGTGTCTGTCTTTCATAAGGAATGTGCATTATTTTAACGAATGTGTCTATTCGTTATAAGGTATTAACGAATGTGCTTATTCGTTAATGATTCATAATGAATGTGGGTTGTTATTCATTCGTTACACTTTAATGTATAATGAATGAGGGCAATATTATCATTAGTATGATTCAAGTTCTAATGTATCCGTTTTTGCATAAATGGATGATAATCCACAGGTTAATGTTCCGAAGAGTCAACAAGAACAACCTGTTGCTCAAGAGGTTCAAGTGGAACAAGTAAAACAAGTGTTACAACATGTTGATAATCCCAAGGAGGAGGAAGAAGAAGAAGAAGAAGAAGAAGAAGAAGAAGAAAAGGGGGAAGTGGCTCAGTTTGTATCAGACAAGAAACGCAATACATGTGATTTCTTGGTAGATGATTTCTTCGGTACTGCCATGTTTGGGGGTTTTATATCATTTCTCAAGCGATTAAGGATCCATTATGCTATATCGACTGATGTACCCGTCTATTATGGTATCATTACACCGTTATGGGAGACAACAAAGTATGTGTCAAGTGAGAATCACATTGAGGCTTAGGTGGAAGAGAAGAAAGTTGTTATTGACGTAGATGTGATTCGTACTCTCTTGAGGTTTAATGACACAGTGAATGATCGATGCAAGTTCGATCATGAGCTGCTCAGAGGGTTATTCAGGAGATTAAAGTATAAGGGATACTTGTCGAAGTCGATGTATAACAAGGCGAACTTGTGTGATCATTACAAGTATTTGCTACATGTTCTGATTCATTGCCTTGGAGGAAGAAATGGTGGATATTACGAGTTCCGTGTGATGACACAATCGGCGTTCGTCACACTTGTGTTGAACAAACCGTTCAACTTCTCGAAAATGGTGTTTTACCATTTGAAGGAGAATTGTACGACGCGCGAGAGAAAGTTTTTAATGTATCTGAGGTTCCTCCGGATGATTATAGACCACTTGCTTCTTGATCTAGTCAAAGACCCGTCGATTCAAGCTGATCGTATAGTATTGAAACATATGAATGAAGATTCGATGCGGAGAATCAGAGTTTACCGGGGTCAGACTTCCCAGACAAAGCCTAGGTTCAAGAGGCTATAAGACATGTGGCTTGTGCTGATTATGTAACTCCACCTGAAGATCGTTAGATCCATGACGATTCAGATTCCGAACGTGAAGGTGGGAACAATTATGGTGGTCTGGGATGTGATGGTAATCAAGGTGCTGCAGAGGCAGCATGTAAACATAAAGCAAAGGGTAAGGATGTTGCTACTGATAAGCCTGCAAAGAAGAGAACTCGTAGTGGTTCTTGTGTTGAGATTCAGAAGCCACAATCCCAAGTTCCGAGGATTGTAGTCTCTGCTCATGCTCTTGTTAATGTATCTACTCCACCAACACCGATGATTACTACTCCTTCGAGTAAATCGGTGGTAACCCTTATGACAACGATTTCGAATGATCCACGTTTCATGTCAATTCCACAATCGATGTTGTCACCAATGTCGTCTCCGCAGCAAGTCTTGGTTACTATTAGTCCTGTAGTTCATATAAAACGATGCAGAGGCCAGACTTTTTATTTATGCCATTCAACAGACCTGCTGGTCCAATGCAGCTTGTTGATCCATCTTTTTATACTTTGTTGGTTCAACAACAAATGTTACACTTGATGAATTTGATACATCTACAAGAGAATCAGATGGTTGTCGGCAGACAATTTGAAGAGTAGATGCGGGCAGAACAACGGAAGATGGTGAGACATTTGCAGTATGTTCAGAAGGAGAACCGTGAGTTAAAAGCCCTGGTACTGCTCGGGGGGGTATTAGATAAACGGGATGAACGTATCCTTCAACTGACATGTAAAGATGATATGTTGAAGAAATTGAAGGTTAATGATGATAAAAAAGATCCCGAGGCTGGAGATTCTGATCAGCAACCAGATGGTGGTGCTTCATCATCTGAGAATGTCGCAGCTGAGGGGGGGTGTCGGATAAGCAATTGGTGGTATACCATGATTCCCTTAATCTGCAGCCCGAACTCTATCAAGGCGAACATGGTGTTATTTGTAGATGATAGAGGGGTGGTTATGAGGATGGTGGATATTGAGGACTTAGAAGAAGCTGAGTTTTTTACCACTCGTTAACAAAAGAGCAAATCGCCTTGTCTTTTAATTTAAACAAGGAGGCGGTGGATGAATTGGAGAGACATGAGGATGTTGAGGTGATGGATAGTGAGTAGGTGAGGTTCGATAAGAGTATTCCATCTAGGAATACATCTTTAATTATGATGACGCTAAAATGGAGGACGTGACAGCTGAGGAATATCCCGATATCTATACTCATTCAAACTCTGATGAGGAAATTCCATTCTTTACAACTGGGCATTTCAAAGAAACTGAAGAATATCTTATGAAGGAAAAAGGAGAAATCGAAAGGGAAGACTAAGGTATCTAAGACCGAGCCACGAACTATCTAAGGGTACTTTCAAGCACAACATGTCGAAGATGATTAAGGCCTTAAGATATGATGAACATGAAGATTATAAGCATTTGAAGGCTCAAGAATCAGCATACCAAGTGAAGAAGTTTGTCGCGATGAAGATGGTCAAAGGTAACATCGTTTCTTGGATGTACGAACCCGATCTTAAGGTATGCATCATGAAGTGGGAGCATGGGGTTCAGTACTTCAAACATATTACTGACGTGCTTACCATGCCACGTTAGGATGTCCGTGCATTAGCTATCAAGCCATTCATGAATCGAGGTGGAAATCAGTTGGCTGGATGGTTTTATCATCATTTGCTACACGAAGTAAGGTATGGGTTCAAGTTCTTCAAACCGCAAGTGCCAACACGGAAGTATATTGACGATATTGATTCGCGCATTGGTTGGAGAAAGCGTGTATAAAAAGTAAAGACGCCGCGTACATTGAAGAAAGTTCCTTTAAAGAGTTTTCCTTAAAGTCTTTATAAGAAATTTAATCGGTGGTATTACGATGATAAGATTGGCGAAACGGTAATTGTGTTGGGATTGAGTTTGAAGACCGAGTTTATTAGAGTTATTGACCTGATGTGGCTAGTCAACTTGTTTGAATCCGACAATGAAGTATTATTTAAGAATTGGATTAGATGGGCGCATGTGAAAGATAACGAGCAAGCTATGCAGTTCCAGAGCATAAGAGCTCGAGACGATGGGGAGTTTGTTGATACATCGTTTTATTCATGTTAGACTAGCTAATAACGAATGAGATACATCGTTTTATGGTTTGACGATGGGGAGTTTGTTGATACATCATTTGTTAGAGTAGCTAATAACGAATGAGATATGTGTGTTTATTCGTCCTCGTTCGTTAGGGGATGTTAACGAATGTTCTTAATGTATGATAGCGAATGAGGCTCATTCGTTAGGGAGCGTCTAACGAATAAGCCCATCGTCTATATATACCCCTGTAATGTTTATTCTAATTAACAGTTCTCATATATTCACATTTCATCTCGTTCCTCTGCCAAAATATCCTCTCAAAACACACACACACACTAACACACTGTTAACGTAATCACATCTAAACCTAATAGTATTCATATCAAATTGCTAGATCTGTTAACGTAATCGATCAAATCAGGTTCTCTCAGAGTGGCCACAATCTTTAAGAAATAAAATAATGAGCCAAAAATTAGTCATGTCTAACTTAGTTAAAAGACAAGATATGACAAGAAAGAATATAGTGTTGGAAAAATGTTAAAATGAGTTATAAACCAAATAAGAAAATGGTTTTTTTTAATTGTACATAGTTATATTTATATATGCAGTTTATATAGATAATTATTTTCGGGGTTTGTGTTCTACAACATATATAAAAAAAGTATGATTTGAAAAAAGATAGAAAAATGACACATGACATAAAGTAATTCATTTATCATATTAAGGATATGAGCTATTTATAACCTAAAAAAACTACTCCTGTTTAATATTGCTTAATTTTAATTACATTTTTCTAAGTGGTCAAATATAATACATAGTATATTTAAATGATATATCGGAGGTTATTGTATTTGATTTAAACTAGAATATTTTAAATATCTTACGATACTATTAAAACAATATAATGTTTTATATGGCATTCAACTAGGATGTCTATATTAATATCCCATCATTGCTAAGTCATTTTTTTTTTATTATTGTCAAATCATCTCATACACCTTATTTAAACCTTAATTTTTTCCAACCCTAATCATTTTAATCTCTCTATTTCTTTCGGCTTATTACCTCCATCATCTCCTATATTTCGGTAATGTAGATGAGGATTAATCGTTTGCCGGTAAGGTTATATTTTATACTCTATTTGCCAACAATGTTATATGATTTTCCGGTAACGTTATATCTTTTTCCGATAAGGTTTTATATTTATTTAATTTTTATATGATTTTGTTATAATCTCTTTAGGTTGTATATCAAAATCCAATATTGAATTGATATGTTGACGTAATTACGATTTTCTGGTAAGGTTTTATATTTATTTTAATTGTTATATGACTTTGTTATAATCTCTTTAGGTTGTATATCAAAATCCAAGATTGAATTGATATTTAAAGTTATTACGGTTAATTGGTAAGGTTTTATTTGATACTCTAATGTCCGATTATCATATTATTCCTTATTTCATTTACAATTGTTTTTGTTTTCCGGTTTTGTTTGTATTTATTTTAACTAGGCGGGTGCCCGCGTGATGCAGCGAGTGTTTGAACCTGTTAATCACGTACATATATAAGTGTTTGTGGTTTGGTTAAAACCTTGAAATCGTTTAAATCGGTCATTGATTTGACTTCTTTTTTACTTTCGGTTTGTTGGTCGGCTTCAAAATTTTTAAAACGTAGTGAACGGTTGGTTCGCGGTTTATATCGGCAACTGGCCATATGAAACCAGAAAAGACTGTAAATTAACCTAATTGCAATATGATTCATTTTGTAATCTTTGTTGTTACTATTTCACGTCCTAGATCTTCCATTAACATTTACCATTATGTGGCTAAAATTATCATTTTTTATTTATGATCATCTCAAGTATCATATTATGTTGGTTTATAGTTAAAATTGATGGTACATTTAAATTATTAATTATTTTAAACTAAATTTATTATTAAAGTTTAAACTGTGAAACCAAACTGGAACCAGACCGTTAGTAACGATTCGGTTTCAACTTTCAATGGTTGAGTTTGGTTTTGGACGACAAAAAATCAATATTAATGGTTGGACTCACAAGTTTAACTTAAAAACCATCAAAACCGACACTGAACACCCCTACGTAACATATTAATTTATTTAAAATGAAAAAAAAATTAACAATATCATATCCAAATTAAAGAGAATAAAATGTTCGTTTTTATGATGCAATTTGTTTATAAAAATATTAACGTATGAAAAGGCTATAGTCGTTTAAAAATCATGGGTGGGAAGTTAGTTTACAAGTTAAATTAAAAACATAATATGGTTAAAGATGAGGGACCAAACTTGTAAGTTGAATGGATTGTGTTTAAAAGACATGTTTACCCTTACTAACACATGTACCTCATGCTTTAAGTGTTGTAAATTACTTAAAAATTGGTGTCTTAATTTGCCCTTGTTTGGTGTATTATATATAGTATAGATATAGATTAATATATGATTTTCTTATAATATCTTTATGTTCTATACCAAATCGAAGATACAGTGGAGATTTTCCCTATTTCGTTTTTCTGGTAACGCGATTCAAATATTCCGGTTATCAATTAGAACATCAATTTTACATATGTTTACATAATACAAATCTTCCATAATTGGTAATTTATTTATTATGTGGTATTAATATTAATATTTAATTTTATCATTTCAGGTTATGTCCCAGCTTGATATAACTAATTTCATGAATTGAGGATTTATTGATAAGATTTCTTATTTTTTTTGTTTAATATTGATGTATATTTTTGTTATTATTCATGTATTTATGTATTTTCACAATACATGTAATTTATTTGATTTTTATTTAATCAATCATATATTGTTGTTGGTTAAAGTTCATTTAATATATTTCAATCATGTTTATTCATTTGAAATTTCTTTATCCATATATCAATCATTTATCAAAACAAACTATTATAAGTATATACATAATAATGCTCCATGACAATAAGTAAGAAAACATACCTTATCAACCACAAATGATTTATCAATCATTTTGTTAACTGTGACTGTGTTAGTAACTGCATACACTTTAATCTTATTTTCTGCATACACATACACAAGAAGTTAATATTAAAAGTTATTTTTAAATGATATATTAAAAATAAGTTGACCATTTAATTATAGCCTAAAACTATTGTTTCGTAAAAAAAAGTTGACTATTCTATTATAGGCAAAACTCCATGTATTTTTAAAAATAAGTTGACCATTTATTTATGGCTAAAAATGAAGGTTTTATTTAAAATAAGTTAACTATTTAATTATAGCCAAAAATTATATATTTGATAAATCTGTTTTAAATTTTAAGTCACAAAAATCAAAAATCTTTAGTTTAGACAATTCCTAAAATAGAGTTTTATGTAATAATTATATATGAATGATATTGAAAATAACGTTTTAAATTAATAAGAATGCTTAATCAATTGGATTGAAATGTAGTTGACTTAGATTATTTGTTATCACTAGTTATAATTATTAATAAATAATAATTAGTACTTACTAATAATAGAATTTACAACTGTTTGCAAATAAAGAATTTGAAACACATTTTAACGTAAATCTAAGCAAACCAATGTTATCACATGTCGTTTAACTAGGACCGCCACCTATGCTTCCAACTAAGACAATTAACAAAATATATTTGCCACACAATTAACCATTAATTTAAAAACTAATTTCAGCGCATTACCAACATAAGGTCTTCCAAGTTCCAATAGATGTTAAAGTCAACTTTTATAGTCAATAATCAATCCTCATTTTATATCAATAACAATTGTATTATCAAAATTATCGTTATATTAAATACAAATATTTAAAAAATTGATTGATATTAATTAATTCTTTATTTAGTAATTATTACACTTTTAATTATATTAACACAAAGTTATATCAATATCTTATTTCTAACTGTTATTTGTAATTTTGTGTTAAAAGTTAGATGTTACAAATAATATTTTTTTTTATAAATATGATAATTGCATTTCATTAAATCAATAATACACGCGCACACACACACATATATATATATAATGTATGAGAGAATGACAAATTAAGACACCTTAATTTTAAGGGATTTACAATCTATATAACACATGGTACAACATACAAAGCATATTGAAGAAGGAACAAATGGTCTTTCAAACATAATATCCAACGTGAATTTTTTATTCTTTGAAAATATTTACAGCTTTTCACCATCAACTTAACTAGACATTTTTTAAATTAAATAATAATTGTAAGTTTGGTCGCTCATCTTTCACTATATATTATTTTTTATTTTAATTTTAAACCAACTTACCCCCAACGATCATAACTTCTTCATATGTTAATATTTTTATTAAAAAGTTACTCTATAAAAAAAGTATTTTATTCTCTTTAATTTGAGTATGATATTGTCGTAGTTTTTTCTTTTAAAAAAATATGTTACGTATGGTTTTTCATAACTCGGTTTTGACAATTTTTAAGTTAAACATATGAGACAAACCATTAGTAACGGTTTTTTGTTGACGGAAATTGAAACTAAACTATTATAAATTGAAACCGAAAGTTAAAGAAAAAACTAACTGTGAAACCTAACCGATGGCTGGTTTAAACGATTTTAAAGTTTTAAACCGAACCATGAACACACATAATTGTTACGTAATTATCGGAGTTTGTATTCAAACACCCGCTGCATCGCGCGGGCTTTCGTCTAGTACACACACATCACGTTTTAAATATTTTTTACTTATGTGTAACACAGGATGGTGTATCTAAAGTGGTTTTTAAGGATTCATAAATTGTAAAATTTTGTTTATCATTGTTTATGTCTTATGAATCCATAAAGTATTTTATTATGTATATTATTAGATTTAACTTTTTTATTATATTTTTTAACCTCCCATGTATCACACGGGCTCTAACTTAGATGTAAATATTATCCCAAAATATGGGGCATCTTGTGCCATTTTATACTCGTTAAGAACGAGAAAACATATCGATTCAGTCAGTCTAATTTGGTATGAGGACATCTTGTACTCAAACTTGTAATTATAGGAAAATGTCAGAGATTAACTGTGTAATTATGTCTGGTTAGAAAAAGGTTTAAATAATTTTAATTAAGTAATGAAAAAAAACTTAAATACCATCTGATTTACTGATTATTAGATATTCTCTGGAATATTCTAATATAAAAATAAAAAGCTGAATTAAATCAATATATTTTTTGAAATGAAGAAATTTTTTATTAGGGTTGTTACTTTTACCCGAAATACGAAACACAACCCGAGAAAACTAATACCCGAACAAGAACTAACCCGACTTAAAAAACCTGAACCTAAGAAAAGACTAACCTGAACTCGAACTGAAATAATTCGGGTTGGTTATCGGGTTTGATTTATAAGTTTTGGTCAACCCGAATAAACTGTTAGTTTTGAAATTAAATATACTTTTAAGTATAATAGGCTTAGTCTTAGCCACTAAAGTTATCATATGCTGAACTTAATCGATTGTCGTCTTTCAACTATTATTGATCGATTGTTTATTGTTAATTTAAGTTTTCCATTTATTACTAATAGCAACCATAATCGAACAACCAAATCATGCCCGATTGAAGACGTTTATGGTTTGAGTTAGTTTTACTCTTCTTTGAATTGTTTTATCAAGTTATGTTAGTTTTTTATTTCATTATTTGCGTTACGAGTTGCGTTACGAGCAAAGAATAATATATTGTTTTAACTTTAGTATTGAAGTTATATATATATATATATATATATATATATATATATATATATATATATATATATATATATATATATATATATATTGTTTTCTAGGATACTCGAAACCCGATTAACCCAACTCAAAAAACCCGTGAGAGATTTGGGTTGGGTTTCGGGTCAAGATTTAAAACTCTGAAACCCGAAGAACCCAACACGAAAAACCCGAAACCTGAAAAACACCCCTAATATATATGTTTGTTTTTTGATATCTAAGATAACCATAATCTTATAGTCTGGTTATATTCTAATTAAGCCAAATAATTATAGTACATAATTTGTGCAACTTGAAAGCTAATTCATCATTAACTTATGGTCAAGTATCTTCTTTGGTATATATTTTGTTAAAATTAATTTTTGATGAGTCATTCTAAATCAACATGTTTAAAGTTTGAGTTTTTTCTTAGCATGAGTCTACCCACAACTTTGAAGATTCTTTCTTTTTGTTACATAAATATTTAAAAAGATATCATAAATTTGTTCATTATTGCATGAATCAATTCAAGGATTCACTATCTTGTAAAAAAATATATATCCAGCTTTGCAAATATTTCCACAATTCCATCAATACTCCATCATCCATGCACTATATATAAACCTAATCCAAACATCCAAAAAAACACACATATTATTACTTCTTCTATCAAGTCTCCTAATAACAACATTCCATGGCTTTTCTGAAAGAAAAGTTTCTTCTTTTGTGTTTTGTTACCTTTAACAGTTTACTCTTCTCGGTTTCATCTCGAGGTCCTGTTTATCGACCACCGCCAGTTGAGTGGTTAACAGAGCCTTTTCCTCGCATACCCTTCACCCAAGGGATGTCCAAATTATTTGGAGCATCAAATGTTCATTTGAAGAGCAATGGAACGTACGCCGACATCATTTTAGACAAAACCTCAGGTATTAATTTAGTTATTAGCTTATGTGACTATACAAGTAAATGTCATTAATTAATGTGTGTCTATATATCTTTGTTGTTTTCTTGATTCTTAGTGTTTGTTTTGTACATATATAGGTTCTGGATTAGTTTCAAAACAAAGATACTACCATGGATTCTTTAGTGCTGCAATAAAGCTGCCAGCAGGTTTTACTTCAGGAGAAGTACTAGCATTCTATGTAAGTCATGTTTTTTTTATCATTTGCAAGTTAATATTATATATATTATTTAGTAACAATTATTATATATACTTGGGTAAATAGGCGATTAGTAACACATATTAATATTAGTATTTACTTTTGTGCATGCATGTGTAGATGTCAAATGCGGAAGTATAACCATGACGAGATCGACTTTGAACTGCTTGGATATGCGAAAAGAAGACAATGGGTTCTTCAAACAAATATGTACGGAAATGGAAGTCTCAAAACCGGAAGAGAAGAAAAAGTTTATCTCTGGTTTGACCCTACACAAGAGTTTCATCAATACACCATCCTTTGGAACAGCCACCACATTGTGTAAGTTTTTCTTTTCTAAAACACAAACCACTTCTAACTCCCGGCCACTTGTGCACTACCGTGCGTGTTAAGAACACACTCAAACAAAAATAATTAATAAACAACACACAATAAATATCGTGGTTCGGTCAAGGTTAGATCAAATATTCAATAGCAGGTAAATGTAATTAGGTTTATTAACTTGACAAAGAAGAAGCAAAATAAGGACCTAGAATCAGCCCCCAATCCCTTTAACCAAATAATAATACAAGCATATCCAAATATAATATTATGAGCATGCATACATATATATATATATATATATATATATATATATATATCTTGATGTGATCTATTTCAGGTTTCTAGTAGACAATGTACCCGTGCGAGAGGTAATCCACAACAAAGCAATTTCATCGGCATACCCATCGAAGCCAATGTCACTATACGCAGCCATATGGGACACATCCGAGTGGTCAACCAACGGAGGAAAGTACCCGGTGAACTATAAGTACGCACGCTACAAATAAAAAGCCATTTAATGGCACACAAAAAGTGTTACAAGAAATAAAAAAAGTGCCACTAAAGAACCTTGTTGGAATGAGTGACACAGAAAAAAAGTGCCACTAGAGGAGCTACCACTAAAGCCTTTTAGTGGCACTTTTTTCGTCTGCCACTACAAACTTTTTGGCTTTAGTGGCACTTTTTCGTATGCCATTAAAAACATTTTAAACTTATTGGCGTTATTTTTTGTATGCCATTAAAGCATTTTGGACTTTTAGTGGCACTTTTTTTTTTGTCTACCATTGCAAATTGTTTTTGCTTGAATGACACTTTTTTTATCTGCCACTACAACTTTGGGTTTTTAATGGCATTTTCTTCCGTATGCCATTAAAAAACTTTGGACTTTTAGTGCCACTTTTTTTGGATGTCACTAAAATAATTTGAACTTTTAGTGACACTTTTGTTTTCAACTAACACTAAAAACTTTTTGAACATAAGAATTATATCTTCACCGCAAATAAAATTTCGATCACACTCCAAACTCATAGAAAACATCTAATAACTATCAAATCAAGACAAAATATCAAACATATAAAAAGGAAAGTAACATATATGAATAAAACTGAAAACTTGCCCACGCTCAAGTACCTCTTTCACCATCTTTAATCTTTATGTGAGGCACCTAATAAGAAAAATAACACTTAAATATGTAAACAATATGGACACTTTGAACTATTTTAAGTAAACTCTTAAGCCCCTAAAAGAAAAGTCTGCATTTGTACCTTCTTGTTTGCTGTGTAGTTGTCTTTCCACTTTGAATCAGGAAGAGTTTTTCCCAAATGAAATATATGAACCTACAATTAACAATAATTCATAATTCCAAAGCCAGATTAACTAAAATTCAAACGTAAAATAAATGATAGAAAACAAGACCAACATACATTTCCAATAAAGAAGAGGAAGGAGAGCATGATACCTTTTCGAGAGTTGACCGTACACATGCATTAACCATCTTACCGGAAACAAGCAGATCAAATGAAATACCTTTAAGATCCTTTGTCTGTATGGAAGTCCAAGAATGACATAAGTTGTAGCAAATTAACAAGTCAGACTATCAAAAAAGTAAAGAGTAAGATGATGGATATAGCCAGATATCTTAATGACTAATACATAGCCAGAAATATTACAAGATTTTTTAAAATTGTATTTGACATTAGAAACATATCAAATAAAACCAACCAAACCTTGAGCTCTAGGATTCGTTGAAACTCAAAAGGTGTTCCCTCATGTAGTAGTGCACTATATGTATTTGTCACTGAGTCAAGCGGGGATAGAATAAGTTGTACATAACATGGAAAAAACATTGCAAACAAAAATTCAAATGCAAATCAAGACTTTTTAAATAGTTTTATAAGAGAAAATGAGACACTAGGTTAATCACAAACCTTTAATAGTTCTTCTACTTTGGTAATCTCATAACTCACATACATTGAGTAACTAGCAGCTCCTGATCTATGTCCAGAGCACAGAGCAACTTATAATTAAATGAAATTATAATAACAAAGATATTAACTTTATTGTAACAATAAAATAAAGTATATCAATATACTTGTTGAGCTCTGGTTCAGATATAAAACAGATTATAAACTTGTTGAGCTCTGGTTCAGATATCTGCATATAAAAAACAGATTATAAACCAATGGGCATGCACATTAATAATATTATTAACTAAATTTGAAATAAGGCTATTCACCTTGTCTAAAAGAAACTGGAAACAAACTGCACAAAGATGATTTCCAAGTACAGGGAAGCCACCAACTAGAATCATTTTTATGTTTGTAACTTACCTGCAAATACAACAAATTTGTAAAAAATAATGCATTGGCACAATACTTTTAAGTTTAATATGCACGACTCGCGATTTACTCTAATTTTAAAAAATAATGTCTTATTACAATACTTTTAAGTTTCATATACACGTCTCGCGGCTTACTCTGATTGATCGCCCACACTTTCAAGTGTACCCCATGGTACACGTGTCATTGCAGCCATTTCAATGTCAAAATTGGTTACTATGGGTCCAATGCTTTGGTTGTAATTGCTGAAAACTCATATTGTACGTACGTACAATACTATATTAAGTATAGCCATAAATAAAAGGCAAATAATTATGATATAGATGTGTGTATTGACATAATAATAAAAATTTACCTATGCTTATGACATGCCCACAACATCAGCCAACTAAGGGTATTTTTTTTTGGCTCTGAACTTGATGACCCGCTAGCAGAGCCTCAAGCCCAAGTCACATGACAAGTGGACTCTCTGCTAACTCCTTTCTTAATATGAATAAAGTTTTGTTTTGAAATAATTTCACTCTATCTGCAACAATATAGAATGTCATCAAAGAAGAGATTCATAACTTTTGAAATCAAGTACATTTGCAAACAAATTTGAAATACAATTGAATAAATTGTGTTATTTAACTATCTTTTGTCTACTATGTACCTGATAAGTTGCGGCATATTTTGACCCGATTAGGAGTGTAAACGAGCCGAGTTGAGCCCAAGCTTGACTCATTTTTGACTCACGAAAGCTCAAGCTCGGCTGAATTGAAGCTATTTTTCTAAACCTTGAGCTTGGATTGTTTCAAGCTCATTTTCTAAGCCCGAGCCCGACTCGGTTAAAGCTTTTTTTTATAAACCTCGGATCGAGAGCCATTTTTTCAAACTCAGGTTCATCCCGTTTATTATTTATTAATTAGTTTACATACACTTTTAGTTATTTATACCTTGAGAAATCCCGTAACAAGCCTAAGCTTGACACGAGTTCGTGTGCAGCACCATAAACAAGCCAAAGCTCGGCTCAAGATCATTATGGAGTTAAAACTTAAAAATACATTAGGCTTGCTACGGGTCGACAAGCCTAAACAATCTTCCCATACAAAACTCGAATTCAGGCTCAACACTTCAAATTAAAGCTACATAACTCAAATTAAAGCTACTATACTTAAAATGCTTGCAATTTCTAATCTCCAAACTTTTAGGACGCAAATATTTTCAACAGCGATAAAATTATAATTCTCCAAACTCAAATTCCTTTAAATTTCTTTCTCAGAAATTAGAAAACAACAAATACACACACGTCACCCTCACAAATTGTTACCTGATTCCATCTTACAAGCATGAATTATGATGTCTGCTATTGGTAACCTTCACTCCTTTAGTCATGAATGTGTTCATCTACATGCCTAAATAATCTTTCAGCTCGATGTATTAGCATCACAATACCTCAATAATCAACCTAATTACCTCAATAATCCTTCACCCTATCTATATTAACTAGTTCTCCAAAATCACAATAGCAGACATCACAATTCCATAGCTAAACTACATAATCTTCCACTATCAATCAAAAATTAACAAATCTAAGAATTTAATCAATAAATAACAAATCATCAACAAAACCTTTACCTTCAATGGAATACCCCAAGCGACACCACGCTTCTCGATACACATAGTTTTGAGCCCTAATTGATAATAACGATGTCGTTCTCATCAGATCCAATGCAAATGGAGAGATGGAGTATTCAAGAGCCCTAATTTTAAGAACACTGGAGTTCACATGGACTCGTGGTCGGAGATGGAGAAATGGAGCATTGAGGTGAGAAGGAGCATTCTAAAGCCCTAATTTTTAGAACGTGCTCATATAAGAAATGATGGCACACAGATACATACTCTAAAGTGTTAAAAGTTGATTTTGGGCGTGTTCTAAAAGATGACATTGTTAAATGTCATTAGAAAACAATGATCTTCAGTGGTATAAGTAAAATGCCACTTAAATACATAATTAGTGGCATTAAAACTAAAAATGTGTAATAAACAAAGATGGCATACGTAAAGTGCCATTAAAAACCAAAATTAACCGCACAAAAGCTAAATGTCATTAAAAACGTGTAACACTATATCTTTAGTGGCATAAGCACAGTGCCACTAAATACAAAATTAGTGAATTAAAGTTAAATGCCACTAAAATGTGTTATAAGCAATGATGTCATATGTAAAATGTCATTAAAACCTAAACTAGTGTCACAAAATCTAAATGCCATTAAAACATGTCACATTAGAATTTTAGTGGCATACGCAAAGTGCCACTAAAATACAAAATTAGTGGCATTAAAACTAAGTGCCACTAAAAATGTTTTATCGGTAAAGATGACACACGAAAGTGCCATTAAAAACTAAATTAGTGGCACAAAAGCTAAATGCCATAAAAAATGTGTACCAGTAAATGACTTTTTATTTGTAGTGGCACCATTTGTGGGATCCTTGGGAGAACTCGAGATTTTCTGGTGTTTGATGCAGAAAACAAACTCGAGTGTTGGGTGTTTAAAGAATGCAACGGTTTCAAGCTTGGATCCTGTGGATGGAGAAGAGTATGCAAAGCTATCAAAGCAACAGATGGTTGGTTTCAATTGGGTCAGAAGTAAACATATGTATTACTCATATTGTAAGGATACAACACGATATAAAGTGATGCCGGCTGAGTGCAATGCTCAATAAATATTCTTTGTAATTGCATTGCATAGTGTTTTTATTTATTTTATTTCAATGATGTATATTGAAGTTTTTAATTTATACGAATGAAAGTCTTGTAGCATTTGAAGGAAACAAAACATTAACCACCAATTAACTAAAAACCAAGTTAAAACGTAATTATATTTAAAATCTTTATATAGCAATAATATACTGTATAGACTTTTAAAAGATTGTGCATATGTTTAAAGGATTGCATATATGTTTTAAAAGGGGTAACATTTTTTCCCCTCCATTTGTTCATACACTAACTAATCAACCCAAGTCAAATCAACCAGATCCACCAAAAAGACATCCAGGCCTGGCCTGCGACTTTGCACAATATGGGCCCAATCTAAAAACAGCCCAAACGTCTCCTATGCAAAACTACCACTGTGGACTAAAAGATACTGGGCCAAATTGGGCTCAGGCCCATGTAAATGTATGTAGCCTCTCTTGAAGTATCCTAACTTATTTTCTTTCTATAACTTTGTCCTCTTTAACATAAATGTTAACTTTAATTATTATAAAATGTATGTTTGCAACCTGATCGGAACATAACATTCGAAGTACTAGTATAAGCCCAACTATAAGTTACTATAGAGGTAGGGTACTGAAAAGGCCCAAATACCCTTAATTACTACCCGCGTGTCAGTTAAGGGCCCCTCACAAAACTCCCGCGGGACATATGGATCACCCGCTTAACCATCTAAGGAAGAAACATCCTCATAACACATGCGGAAGCATCCTTGCACCCTCAAGAGTCATCCACAAGACGGAATATTCGTCCGCATAAATAACCAACAGGTAATGCCCCGGGATAGCTGTCAGTAACTAATTGCCTTCTAGAAGATTTACCAATATGCTTTCTTGGGCAATACGTGATCTTTCGCCCAATAAATAAGGGACACCTGGCAAAGCCGTTATAACCGTGCACATGGCCAGGATTGTTTAGCATCCTATCCCATGAAGACACGTGTCCAGGTTGTTATACATGCACATGCAACGTATAATTAAACCTATCATATGAGGACACGTGTCCAAGTGGTTACGAGAGCATCTTCTAAAAAGGACAGCTGGCCCAATCATCTTCTCATACCCTTCGGCTATAAATACCTTCTCAGTCACCATGAGGTATTCAGATTCAATCCCACTGTACTCTCACTATTACTTAAAGTACTTTATCTTCATCGGAATTGTACTTATTCTCACGCCAGGGGGTGGTTAAGGGAAGACCCCCTCTTGTCCTTCCCGTAACGAGCTCACGGTGTTGGTTTTGCAGATTCTGGTCACTGGACTCCAGGAAATTAGGCTGGCATCGTACTGGTTGCTATCCGTATCCTACCCTGTGGACTCATCGGATCTAGACCCGTCAAGGGGAGTAGATCCGTGTTTCTTCATTGGCGCCATCCGTGCTTGTGTTAGAACAGCGATAATTCTGTGTTTTTGGTTCGATTGTACGATATGAGTTTAAATCTTGAAGGGCCGACGGGAATTTCTGTGCCTACTTCACGGGTTACTGGTACGAAAATACCTGAAGGTCTTACTTCGAGTATTTTTGCACGTACCACCGCTCCTATTTCATGTACTACCGAGGTCACACCTGGAGGTTTTACTCTTGAGCGGGTTACAACCCCAGTTGGACCGACTCCTACTGATTTGGGTCGGGTCACTGCACAAGGAACGAATCTGGGTGATCTCGGGCGAATTATGAGGAGGACTCACCGAACTCAGTCAGAATTAGATCTAGAAGATGATTCTGCCGATTTGGATCTGGTGAGAACTAATCGCCATAATTCCAGATCTAGGGGACCATTGTCTCCAGAAGAATGGCTCCGTATTCAGCAAGAGAATATGGAAGCCGAATATGAACGCAGGGTGCGGAATGAGCATTTCCATGCCCGCACGTTGACATATGACGAACCTCCCAGGAGATCTCTCTCCCCTCAACCAACGGTGAGAGGAAGTCAGATTCGTTATAGTCAAATGGAACAAGAGTTGGGTGAGGTTCGGAGGTTACGTCCTCGTCCTTGCATATATATGCGGATGCCATCTTATATCGACAAATTTGATAGCCATGACTCAACTTATCACCCGGGAAGTCATAGTTTTTATACTGGCGACAGCAGATTACGCTCACGGGAAAAGAGCAGCCGCTCGCGGGACATAGTTCGTCAAACCTAGTATCACAGTGATTCAGAAAAAGATTTTACTAAACCTTATCGTCCAGCAGCGTTCGCTGAAAAATCGAAGTTCATATCTTGCATCGCAACCGCACCCTTCCCGGTTAAGGCCAAATACCTATATCGGTGGGCAAATACAACGGAATGACTGATCCAAGTGATCACCTCCAGAATTTCGTGGCAGTAGGGGGTGTAAGTGGGTGGACGCTTGCTTATTGGTGTCACATGTTTGCATTGTCACTAACAGGGGCAGCAAGCGAATGGTTTGAAAAACTCCTGGATGGTGAGATTTCCAGCTGGGATGATTTGCTGAAAAAATTTTCCCAGCAATTCAGTCAATAAAAGAAGCATACCCGAGACCAGTCCGAAATTTTGGACGTTATCCATCGAGATAATGAATCTGTGGAAGACTTCATCACTCGGTTAAATGATGAAAGTCTGAATATTGGTGGGATTAGCGAAGACATGCTTCGCGGAGCCTTCCGCAAGAATGTGAGATGCGATGCATTGATCCGAACTCTAACGGGCATAGATGGAATGCCAAAATAATGGGATAATATCATGACAGCGGCAAAGTTATATGCCAGAACTGAAAAAACTTTGGGTTATAATAGTTCAAAGCAAAAAATTGAAGGTGGAATTTCAAAATCCACGACCAAACAAGCAATCCAAGGGAATGATCTGGTCTAGGCTCCAGCCGAATGCGGAGACATCAAAACCATTTGACGTACGATCTTTAATTGGCAATAAAAACAAACAAAATGCATCAACTCGGTTCTCTAACAGCTGGACGCCATTGTCAAAGACTCCCTCAGAAATCCTCACAACTGAGAACTTAAACTTCCGTAAACCCCAGCCACTTACAAGGCGATCTTTCCTGGACGCCAAGAAGCATTGCTCGTTTCACAATGACATCGGGCATAACACGAATGAATGTGTGGCTTTAAAGAATGAAATTGAAGCGGCTGTGAAAACTGGAAAACCTGAACATTTAGTCAAGGGTGCAAAACCCGGGACTGGTAAGGCTCCTGCACGGGATAACCAGGGTCCATCCAAAAAACAAGTCAAAGACTTGAATGTCCATATGGTTCAAGGTGGGTATAAAGTTGGGGAAAAAAGAAGAGAATTAGAGGATGAAGAGTGGAAGAACGAGCCTGTGATCTTCCCAAGAATTAAAGGCGGACCGTGTAACAAGAATCCCTTGATTATCACCGCTCTTTTTGGTCATTACAGATCACAATACGTTTTCTTCGACACTGGTAGTACATCTGACATTATGTACGAACAGTGCTTCGAACAGCTCGATGATGAAGACAAAGAAAGGTTAAAACCAATTAATGCTCCCGTATCTGGTTTTGGAGGAGAGGTAATGCACCCGCGAGGGGTGATATCATTCCCAGTCACTCTCAGTGATGTGACACATTCAATAGCCGAGGAAGTCGAGTTTTTGGTTTTACCAGCAACCTCCAAACATGACATTATCCTGGGACAGGAAGCAATTGGAGACTTCAATGCTCATCCATCCACTGCTCACGGTGCGGTTGGGGTTCCAACTTGTACCGGCGTAGCGATCATTCATGTCAAACGACATTGCTTTACAACGGAGAGCTCAAAACCCAGCAAGGTCCCAAAGCAAACTCAGAGGACTGAGCCGAAAAAGTGGATTCTGAATAAAAAATTCCCCGGTCAGACAGCCGTGATTGGGCCTGCTATCTCTGAAATAGTAAGAACTTTTTTGAAGCAACTTTTGACCAAGAATATGGACATTTTCTCCTGGCAGCCTGCGGACATGGCTGGTGTCCTGCGGAGCATTGTGGAACACAAATTAAGAGTAAACCCGATATTTACTCCAATTGTTCAGAAAAAGCGGAAGATGGGCCCAAAACAAACAAAAGCCATGAATGAGCAAGTGCACGATCTTCTTCACGCCGGAATTATCCGGGAAATCAAATAGGAGACATGGGTGGCTAATCCGGTCATCGTTCCAAAGAGTAATGGAACTTGGCGGATGTGCATTGATTTTAAAGACTTAAACAAAGCTTGCCCAAAAGATTGTTATCCATTGCCAGAGATTGACCTCAAGGTAGATGATGTGGCCCCGTTTAAATTTAAATGCTTCCTCGATGCCTACAAGGGCTATCACCAAATCCGCATGGCGGCAGGTGATGAGGACAAAACAACATTCAAGACCGATCAGGGCACGTTCTGTTATAAAATGATGCATTTCGGACTAAAGAATGCGGGTGCCATGTATCAACGGTTGATGGATCAAGCATTTAAGAATCAGATGAGTTGGAACCTAGAGGTTTACATGGATGACTTGGTGATTAAAAGAATTGAAGAAGATCAGATGCTAAGAGATATCGAAGAAACTTTCGAGACTTTAAGAGGTATCAACATGAAGTTAAACCCGGCTAAATGTTCCTTCGGGATGGAAGAAGGAAAATTTCTTGGAGTCATTGTTACGGGTGCGGACTTTAAAGCTAACCCAGATAAGGTCCAGGCAGTGGCCCGCATGCCTTCTCCCTCATCCCTCATGGAAGTACAGACTCTGAATGGAAGATTGGTGGCATTAAATAGGTTTCTGGCAAACCACGCGGCCAAATCTTACCCATTCGTTTCAACCTTGAGGAATTGTCTCAAGAAAGCACAATTCAAGTGGACCATGGAAGCTGAACAAGCATTCCAAGAAGTCAAGAAATGTTTGATGGAGTTGCCCACGTTGACATCACCATATGCGGGTGATCCTTTGACACTGTACTTATCTGCTTCCGACATCGCCATCGGACACGTACTACTGACAGATAGAAAGAACGTCCAAACTCTGATTTACTATGTTCATAGGACGTTGTCAGACCCGGAGACCAGATATTCCATGCTTGAAAAACTAGTCTTGGCGCTGGTTTATGCTGCCTGGCGTCTCCGCAGATATTTTCAAGGGCATTCCCATCAATGTGCTAACTGGATATAAACTCAAGAATGTGCTGAGTAAACCTGAATTGTCTGGAAAATTGGTAAAGTGGGCCATCGAGTTGGGTGAGCATGCGATTGAGTATAAACCCAGACCAGCAATTAAAGGACAGGTGCTTGCGGACTTCGTTACCGAGGTTCCGCAACACAAAGAGAAAGAATGTTTGATTGAGAAACAACCCCAAGCGCCTCCGGAACAAGGACAAGTCTGGTCGTTGTTCACGGACGGAGCCTCAAGCAGTGAGGGGTCTGGCGCAGGCCTCAGGCTAGTCAACCCCGAAGGCCATGAGTTCACATACGCCATAAAGTTAGACTTCAAAAGCACTAACAATGAGGCAGAATATGAGGCTTTCCTAGCAGGCTTGAGGATAGCTAAAAAACTCGGGGTAAAATATTTGGAAGCACGGGTGGATTCCATGCTGATTGCGGGTCAGCTCAATGGAACGTACGAAGCTAACACGATGTCATGGCTTCATATCTTTCGCAAGCAAAGGACTTAATCCGCCAATTCTCTTCCTTCAACGTTATCCACATCAAGAGGAGCGAGAACAAGTCTGCAGACGCCCTTAGCAAGTTAGCTTCGACAAATTTCGAGCACTTCGCTAAAGACATTCGCGTTGAAGTCCTGGACCACCCGTCCGTTCCACAAAATCAAGTTTTGGTAATACAAATAGGCGTCGAATCGTGGATGACACCGATCAAGGCCTATTTATCATCCGTAGTCCTCCCAACAAAAAAAGCTGAGGCCCGAAAGATAAAACACAAAGCCATGAATTACCAGATGAATGATGGTACTTTATATCGGAGATCGTTCTTAGGGCCGCTGTTGTGATGTGTAGATGCGGAAGACGCAAACTACTTAATTCTAGAAGTTCACGAAGGCATTTGTGGCTTACACGCGGTCCCGAGGATGACTGTGTCAAAGATCATGAACGCAGGGTACTGCTGGCCTGGCATGCATTTAGACGCTGTGCAAGAAATCAGAAAATGTGATTCTTGCCAACGTCATGCCCCCAATACCCTGTGTCCAAAAAACGAACTGATCCCGGTAACATCTGCTTGGCCGTTCCAGAAATGGGCTATCGACATTATGGGACCTTTCCCAGAAGCCCCTGGACGGGTCAAATTTTTTATTGTAGCCATTGATTACTTCACCAAGTGGGTCGAAGCCAAACTAGTCGCATCAATAACAGCATCAAGTGTTAAGAAGTTCCTTTGGGAATTCATTATTTGCCGGTTTGGTCATCCGCAAGAACTGGTAAGTGATAATGGGACCCGGTTTGCGGACAACGGACTACAAGAATGGCTTAAAGAGCATCAAGTTATTCAAAACTTCACATCTGTAGCCCATCCGCAAGCAAACGGTTAGGTTGAACGAACCAACCGAACAGTTAAGGAATGGATCAAAGCAAGGTTATGAACTAAACGGACAGACTGGGTTTGACGAGTTGCCCCATGTACTTTGGGCCTTCCGCACCCAAAAGAATTACTAATTCTGAAACGCCTTTTAGTCTAACCTATGGCACTGAGGCCATGATCCCAGCCAAAATTGGGATTCCATCCGCAAGAGTTTTGATGATCGATGATAATGATCACGAACTCCGGATGAATCTTGACCTCCTCGAAGAAAGGAGAGAACTGGCATCGATCCGCGATCATAATTATAAACACCAATTGAATAAATATTATAACTCGCGGGACTAGAAATGTAAGTTCGATGCGGGAGACTTTTTCCTCCGCAACAATGAGGCTTCTGGCCAAGAACCTCCGGGCAAGTTGGCCCCAACTTGGGAAGGCCCTTATAAGATAAAACAAGTTTTATCCAAGGGTGCTTACAGGTTAGAAAAATTGGATGGGACTGAGGTCCCTCGAACTTGGAATGTGGCTCAGCTAAAAAAGTGCTACATATAGTATGACAGTTTTCATTTTCTGTGCTTGGCCTGCGTGCCAAAATAGATTAGTAGAAGTTTTGTAATTCCATTTTTTGTAATTCGGCTTATGCCTGATCTATGAAATCTTATGTTAATCTTTTGTAATTTTGTTAAGTTTGTAATCCTTTATTGACAACAACGAAGGTCCTACAAGACACTTATATTACGACGCATAAGACAAAGTGTACCGGACTGAGAAAAAACTTTTTATTTTTCATCAAAAGGGATTACAAAAAAAAGAAAATAATTACAACAAAAGCGAAGGGATCATGTTCATGTTGTTGCGCCTTCAAGCTCCGCATCCACGCCTTCAGCGTCATCTTCAGATTCCTCATCTTCCTCGTCAGGACCAAGGAGATCTTTCAACTGCTCTATTCCATCCTCCTTGTCCGCAAGCTCGGATACTTGCTCCACGAAAGAAAACTTTAGATTATCAAAAATTTTCGTTTTCTGAATGAGAATGGCAGCAGTGTCCTTGCCATGCAGAATATGTTCCTTCGGAATATTGCTCTCGGAAGCAAATCTATAGCCTTCCTGAAAACCTATCCGACGACCGGCTTGTTTGGATGCATTTAAGAGGATGGCAACGCAGTTCCCAAGCTCGTCACTACCCCGAACGTGGGCAATAGCCTGCGGAAATATTTAAACATGAATAATCATAAACAAATTGATTTTCTACAACAAGACAAGATAAATACCTTGGGAATTCCTTTCGCCAACAATCACTGCTTGTCCGCCTTAGCCCGAAAAAGTTCCATTTTATGGCCGGCACATTCTAAGGCTTCTTCTCGGCTTTTGGTGGCAAGGTCGGTCAAACGCTTGTCTTTAGCTGCTGATTCAACTTGAAAAGTTTTTATCAACTCAGCCTGTTCACCCAACTGCTTTTGGAGAATGCTCTTGGCTTCCTCAGCAGCAAGACGGTTGATCCTCTCAGCTTCCAAAGCTTGACGGATCTCTTTCGCCTCATTCATGGCCCCAAGGGCTTCTTTCTTGGCTTCAACCAAGTTAATCTCCAGGTCATCCCACTCCTCATTCATCGCCAGCCAATCTCGGCATATCTCCTGGTTAGTGGAGATAGTATTCGCCAGATGATAAGAGTTTGAGTTCAACAACTCTTGGCGACTAAGGCGACGTTGTCGCTCCCTTTCCGCGGGAGGAAGGCTTTCTCGCAAATATTCAAAACATACATCCACGTCGTTTAGCGTTGAGTTTTCGCATAAAGACCAACGCGGATGATGTGGGGCAGCATCCTCCTCATGAGGAGTTGTGGAAGTCTAGCGCCCATAGGCGAATGTGCTGACACCTCCTTGATCTCTGAAATGATGAACGTTCAAGGAAGGAGACATGCGGAGATTTTCAGACTCACTAATTTCCTTCTCCTTAAAAGGAGAGGTGTCCGTCAATATGATCGGATCTTGAGCAGTATTGGACAGTGGAGATGACGGAGGGGGAGGCAAAGTCGAGTCCTTCAGACCTGAAACATATTCAGAAAAGTTCTTTAGGCCTACTGTAGAACGACAATTGTACATCAGACATGTGGTTGATTAATAATAATTGACAAATTCTAAAAATGTTAACTCACCCAAGGAAATGTCTTCAGAATTAAGTTGGTGAAGGCATGATTCCAAATTGACAAGTTTTTCCTTCTTCGATTTCTTGGATGGAGTAGCCTTGGTGGATTGAACTTTTCGTTTGCCGGCTGCCTTATAAGCACCCGCACCAACGGCCTGAGGTTCACCCTCAACCGTTTGGTGACTACCCTCATCACCTGTCGCCGAGTCTGCGGTTACCTTTGAACCTAGCTTGCGGGTTAAACCTATAGACGAGGACAAGAGGTTTGTAGAATCAATAGTATCAATAAATACTCCTCCATCACGGGGTGATGATTCTTCACTGGAAGACAGAAGCACTAACACCACGCTAGAAGTCATCATAGTAAGAGGTTGAGGTTTAAGAATTCCCTCACCTTCGGCGATGATCTCCTCACCTTTCGCGAACATAGCCTCAGACACCACAGGTTCTGCGCGGTGGGTGGAGAATAAAAGGTTAGGCCGGGTGCATTCAAGAAACGGCAACTCGCGCGGAAGAATAGGCCTGCGCACCATCATTCCTTCCACCTTGTCCAGAAGTGTGGAAAGAATAGAGCCTTCACCTATAATTGAAAAATGTCTAGAGGACGAAATAAAGTTCTGAAAGAATAAAATGAAAACTTACTCTTTTCAGAATTTCAAAGTATGGTTCCAAGTCAGGGAATGGCCATAAGCGGCTCATCTTCGCATGCACTAACGCCCCGTCGTGAATCGCCCGCAGCGGCGTGGGCATCTTGGTCAACGTGGTATACCACGGAAGATCAATCTTGGTGGTAGCAGTGACGGAGGGGGAGGTGTCATTAGCCTTACGACGACTCATCGTGAACGGGATGACATCCTCTCGAACCCAGAAAATTTGGGTTTCCACTCATAGAGGCTCCGGTACCACTCGGTACCAATAGGACCCTTCTTTGTGGAAGACCAACCATACCACCCATCACGGTTCGTCAATTTGTAAAAAACGGCGAATCGGCCAACGGTGGGCTCAATAACGTGAGCCTGCCAGCAGAACTCAAAATGGAGAACACGTGACATCCCAAGTGGATGAATCTGAGACAGATGAAGACCATAGGACGTCTGTATGGCCTTCATAAATTTCGTTATGGGCAAATGGAAGTTCTCCGTCGTGAAGAAGTCGGTATACACGACCATTTTTCCTGCCAGAGGATTTGTAGCAATCGAACCGTCAGCCGGACGTTCTGGGCCCCACTCCGGCGCTAAACCATATAGATTGACGACGTCGTTGTAATTTTTTTCTTTTCGATTCACGACAACCTCGTGAATTGCCGGAGTGCTCTTCTTTTCACCAGCCATTTTAAAGAGAAGAAAGCAAGGTTATGGAAGTCTCAGATATGTTATTATTGAAAGAAAAAGTTGGAAAGAGATAAGAACGAATTGGAGGCCACGAATGACTTATCTATACTCATCGCAATAAATGCGACCATCTGATTGACAGAAAAGAGAGAAAACGCGGGTCGTTAGATGATCGACACGTCAAGCGGGAGATTCAAGAAAGTGCGAACAGGCTGTCAAAAAGCGTCATACACGTCTTGTCAGTTGTCCCTTAAAGTTCCTCTTTCCGCCACGTCATTAAGATCATCCAACTTGCAAAAGTTCAAATTTCAAAATATCTTGCAACGATATGCCTCACAAACAATATAACATTCACAAGACAAAAAGTTTCTTTCCATTAGTAAGTAAAAGACAGTTACAAAAATATGGAGGAATAATTACAAAGTCTAAAAGTTTAAACCTATTCTATGGGTTAGAGGCTGGTATGCCCTCCGGAGCTTTTGGTGAAGTGTCCTTAGATGAGGCGTCCTCAGACTCATCATCCAAATAGTTCCTCAACTGCTGCACACCATCATCGGCAAAGAAACTCTGGAAGCATATTTTGAAGAGAAAAGACAAAGCTGTCATACTCTTTAATCCGCATATTGTATTCTTGCTTCACATCAAAACCATGAAGAGGATGATTCTCAAAGGTGAGACCAGATTGAGTATACTCCATTTCTTCATTAAAGCCTTTCACGCGGCCGGCCTGTGAGGAAGCATTCATCAAATTTGCAAAGCAGTCAGTGAGCTCAGTGTAACAACTCGAACTTTTCGAATTTATATTTTTTTAAATCCCCGACCCGATTCGATATTTGGTAAATTTTATCACGTTTATCGAGTAACTAATATTTTATTTAATTGTTTATTATATTTAATTTATATATATATATATATATATATATATACTTTAAAACGTATACAATTTTAACCCCAAACTATAATTTAACCTATTTTTGTTTCCTTGTCTAAACCCTAAGGACCAACCTACAATTACTATAATTTCAATTTTCTAAACCTATGAACCCATATGCCAAACCCGTATCCATGATCCAAACATCAAACCCGAAACCCACTAGCTAGCTTGGACCTCAATTTACGGCTCGAAGTTGGTAATTGAATCAACCATTTTGTTAAACATGCCATAATCGTCATCACCGACAATGTTAATTTGGAAATTAGATCGATATTGATACGTATTGTTATATTTATGAACCGTCCTCAAGTTAAACTTGGGATTATACAGTTAGGGATCATGATAACGCAATTAATCTTACATGCATCACCTATATAGTGTCGCGAATCAAACCCCCTCCATTCAATTACGCTTTTACAGCTTGATTCTGTCTGTCCGAAGTCGCGTTCTGCCGGCAACAGTTTGACTAAATACACCGTTCATATATCACTGTTTCAGGTAATTGTGTTATGCAGCGAGTTTGCATTTGATCCAGTAATATTAACCCTAACTTAAATCGATCAATCGTTTAACGGTTTAATCAATTGCGATATCTAGGGTTCTTAATCAAATTGGATTTATCACTTACTGTATTTTTAATTTCGTTTTCATTCTTTAACCATCCAACACAACAGCCCAGTTGGCTGGTGTGTGCTCAAGACTTGGGCCGGCCATTTACCTGAGTTCGAGTTCCACAGAGTTCACTTTTTGTTTTTTTTCTTTTTAGTTGTTTTTGCTTGTTGTAACTTATTATAAGTATATTATAATTAATATTATTGATCAAATAAACAATCTTTTATTTAAAACCGACATCATTAAGTTTCGTCCTTGTCAAAATCTCGTTAAAACCATATACGTGTGTGTGTGTGTGTATATGTATGTATATGTAGTTTTTTAAAGAGTTTTAGTATAATATATTTAAATTTTATCTTCTTAATGAACATAATAAAATAAGACTAGTATTTTATAAAAGATTTTGGTTTGTAAAAATAACTATTATTTGTCACTTATTATTTACTATTTGTCTTTTATTATTTACAATAATTATTCATATTAAGATCTTTACTAATACTGAAAGTATATAAATACATTAAAAGTATTTAAGTTTGAAAAAAACGTTTAGAATGAATCTCTTTATAATTTATCTGAAATTATAAATATTATTTTTTCTAGTATTATACTTATAATTATGATGTTGTATAATTAAAATATGCTATTTTTCTATAAACTTTTGATAAATTTAAGTATATTTAACCTTCGTTAGAACATACTCGATCATCATCTAAAATCCCGAACCTTTATTTAGTTTTAGATTCTTTATTCAACTCGTATTTATTTTCCTCACTTTTTGTTACTTAGGATTTCTCGTCGGTAATTTTTCCGAAGAGCATGATTTACTGCTTTCTTATTTAATCATTCTCGCCTTTACTCCTCTATCTGAGGTGAGTACCACATTCCCCTATTTTACTTGTTTTCCACGTTTTGGGTACATATGCGTAAATATTCTTTTCATATATACTTATACTCAAAACTGCAACTTTGTGTTATGTGTTAACAACTTATACCTTACGTGTGTATGTGCTTATTTGCTTTTTATGCTTCCGCATTCGGAGAGGTCCAACATAATCTCAGTCTAGTATGATCATACGCCAGTCGTTAGCCTTTGTGCTTCTCGACATCTCAGTTATACTTGCTCATTTGGTTAATTTGTTATTCTCATATGACTTGTTACAGCTACGTATTTTGTTATATATACTATATGTACAACTAAACTGGTGTGTTGCTCACTCAACATGTGTTGTTGACAAAATTCTATTTTAAACGCATATGCAGGTTATCGTAGAAATATAATGTAGGTTGGTGAAGACTTAGTGAAGGATTTTAAGTTAGAAATGATACGATTAAGAATTTAATTTGTAATTGTTGTTTGTTTAATAAGTTGCATTTTGTACATGAATTATTTGAAATTATTAAATAGATATTGAAACTTATATTGTGCATGATAGTAACCTTGAGAGCAGTGACAATCAGTTCGCGCCCCGGTATTTCGCCGTAGGTTGGGGTGTGACAGATTGGTATCAGACTCGAAGGTTTAAGATAGGTCGTTAGAAATTACCTTAGACACATGTTTAGGAGCCCTATACGTGCCTTTCTGTTTACCTTTATGTGTTCAATTTTAAATTGTTTACAGTTTTCTTAGATAATTATTATTTATTATCTATTGTATTGTTATACACACACACACAAACTCCGAAGCTATGCCTCAACATTTAAAGAAAACTTTTCAAAAGTAGATTGCTTTTATTTTCGGGAAATTCCTTAAGAATTCCACCTGTTGTTTTCACTCGTGCACCATAAGGCGAGGTTATGTGGCATGTGCCTACAATAAATAAAAGGGGAAGAGAAACTGTGAGTTGGACACTAGCAAAACGGTTCCAAGAACCAAAGGTAAGACGTTTTTCCTTACCTGGGTGATAACCTGACCACAGTACTTAACCCTATGGACCCGAGCGAGACCCATAAATGCCATATGGCCGACATCTTAGGTTGATTTTTAACTGAATTCACGGTGATACGTGGCTAAACTCGGTTTTCCCGATTATTGTGTTTTGTTATTTAAATGGTTAGTTGGGTGAAAAATCCATGAAACCCATGGGCACTCCTACTATCCATTTCTTAACTTGTTTTCGTATTTTTGTTAGAGTAATCAAACGTGGTGATTCACAAGATACTCCGGCTACCCATATTTTGTTTCGATAGTTCGTTATTTAGTTTGGTCGGTTAAAATGCCGTGTAACGCTCATTAGGCCGACAAACTTCATTGCATTGTTAATTCGTTAATTAGTTGGGACAATCAAATTGCCATGTAACGCTTATGGGCTGTCCAAATCAGTTGTTTTTACTCGTTAGTTTTGTTAGGTCATTTAAATTGCCATGGAAAGCTCATGGGAGGCCAGCATCCACAATTTATATTTCGTTAGTTTTTTGTAAACTTAATAATCTCAATTTTAAACTGGCTTAACTCCGTGTGTAGTCATCACACATTAATCTTATTAACTACATCATTTAACAACTATTTACGCAATGTACCCCCCTCATATTATAAACTTTTACTTTCAATCCTCATGACCAAATCCCTTTACTTCTCAAGGCAACGTTATCATAAGTTATCTATATACTTAACCATTTTGTTAATCTATTGACTTCCTCAATTTAACTTTCATCTTATAAATCCTCATTTTCGGTCCCTATAGAATGTCTCATTCAAGAAACCTAGGTTATCCTCGACATCAATCGTTTGATTATCATAATCACCGTATGGCTACATGCATCGCCAAAGAGATAGCTGCTGCGATCCTTAAGATAGTGACCCAAATTCGGAACCTTAATGAAACCGATTCAACTTTTACCACTAATTCCCCTGATAGTGACTACAAACCATCTACCTCCACTCATCCTCACAACAAGAAACGCAAGAACCTTGCTGCAACAAATCCTACCCACCCGCAAGTCTCCTCAAACAAGAAACCTTACCTCGGTCTTTTTTCGTCATGCTCCTTTTGTAATCATCATCACTCGGTTAAATTCCTATGTTGTCGCTGCACCCAATGTAACCGTTATGGCCATTTTGCTAACATCTGTCGTGTCCCGCCTACTGCACAAGCTATTCCGCAACAACCAGTCCTTCTTACTCAACCCGGTGTTCCTAATACCCGTGCTTGCTACTATTGTGGAAACCCAAATCATCTCCGTAACGCGTGCCCTCAACTTACCCAAGCTCATCAAGCCTAATCTACGACTACGCCATACTACTTTACCCATGCTTACCAGGCTCAAACCCATCAACCTTATGTCCCTTAAGCTCCCCCTATCAATCAAGGCCAACCTTATTTAACCCAACACTACCAAACCCCACAACCGCAAGCTCAAGTTTACCAGACATATTTCCACCATACAACTCTCTTGCAAACCGTTCAAGCTCCAGTTTTCCAAGCAATGCCGCATCAATCTACCTCAACTGCTCCTACTCCTGTAACTCCTCATGGTGCCCAAAGTCACGTCAATGAAACTACTCAACGATTTTGAAGACCTTTGTCGTTCCCTTAACCTATCTTAATTTATATTGTCTTTTTCTTTACGTATTGTAACGCCTCTTTATGGCTTTGAATTGTTTCGCCATTTAAACTATTTATCTTCTATCTCTTGAATAAAGCCTCTTTTGTTTGAATAGATTGTTTATTAAATTCTGCTTATATATTTTTTTCTTCTTACCTTCATTAACCTTAACTATTAATAAGTCTTTTTTTCCAACTTTAAAAAAACTTATATTTTCGCGATGTCTTGGAGATTTCCTCGCTTTAGGAAAACAAACTGAAATTTTTGAAATCGTTTTTATACATTAATGATTTACTAGTTTTATAATTAAAACTCCATAAAACTTTTATTTCCTCAAAATCATGTTTTTTTTTAAAACCCACACGATGAGACGAATCATGTGGACCATCCGACGATAACAATAATTATGGTCCGGGACATAATTATCGTAGTCCTCGCATGGAAATCATGAAGCGTAGAGTTGTGTGTCATAATATAGAATTGAAAGTAGTTGGGATAACGGTACAAATGTAAAAATGATAAGGACATAGTGGATACGCCGCTGGTACATCCTATATATAAGTGCCCTTATCGGATTAGCATTTGGAGCGTTGTTTTAACTATTCAAAGTTCTGTGTTATGATAAATATTTAAATTTTATTTTAAATTTTTCTTTCCCTCAAACTTTATTGGTTTTGTTATAATATCCTTTAATTCCGGGATGAAATTTCTTAAAGTAGGGAGACTGTAACAACTCGAACTTTTCGAATTAATATTTTATTAAATCCCCGACCCAATTCGATGTTCGGTAAATTTTAACACGTTTATCGAGTAACTAATATTATATTTATTTGTTTATTATATTTAATTAATATATATATATATATATATACTTTAAAACGTATACAATTTTAACCCCAAACTATAATTTAACCTATTTTTGTTTTCTTGTCTAAACCCTAAGGACCAACCTACAATTACTATAATTTCTATTTTCTAAACCTATTAACCCATATGCCAAACCAGTATCCATGATCCAAACATCAAACCCGAAACCCGTTAGCTAGCTTGGACCTCAATTTAAGGCTCGAAGTTGGTAATTGAATCAACCATTTTGTTAAACATGCCATAATCGTCATCACCGACAATGTTAATTTGGAAATTAGATCGATATTGATACGTATTGTTATATTTATGAACCGTCCTCAAGTTAACCTTGGGATTATACAGTTAGGGATCATGATAACGCAATTAATCTTACATGCATCACCTATATAGTGTCGCGAATCAAAACCCTCCATTCAATTACGTATTTACAGCTTGATTATGTCTGTCCGAAGTCGCGTTCTGCCGGCAACAGTTTGACTAAATACACCGTTCATATATCACTATTTCAGGTAATTATGTTATGCAACGAGTTCGTTTTTGATCCAGTAATATTAACCCTAACTTAAATCGATCAATCGTTTAACGGTTTAATCAATTGCGATATCTAGGGTTCTTAATCAAATTGGATTTATCACTTACTGTATTTTTAATTTTGTTTTCAATCATTAACCATCCAACACACCAGCCCAGTTGGCTGGTGTATGTGTGCTCAAGACTTGGGCCGGCCATTTACTTGAGTTCGAGTTCCAGAGAGTTCACTTTTTGTTTTTTTTTTGTTTTAGTTGTTTTTGCTTGTTGTAACTTGTTATAAGTATATTATAATTAATATTATTGATCAAATAAACAATCTTTTATTTAAAACCGACATCATTAAGTTTCGTCCTTGTCAAAATCTCGTTAAAACCATATACGTGTGTATGTGTGTATATATGTATGTATATGTATTTTGTTAAAGAGTTTTAATATAAATATATTTAAATTTTATCTTGTTAATGAACATAATAAAATAAGACTAGTATTTTATAAAAGATTTTGGTTTGTAAAAATAACTATTATTTATCACTTATTATTTATTATTTTTCTTTTATTATTTACGATAATTATTCATATTAAGATCTTTACTAATACTGAAAGTATATAAATACATTAAATGTATTTAAGTTTGGAAAAAACGTTTAGAATGAATTGTCGGACCGGTGCGGGACACGGTTTCCCAACGATTCACGGGGCAACGTGTTAGAGTGCGGAATCCTCTAACACGGGGATTCGGTGGTGATCAACAACGCACGGTTACGATTCCTAAGACGGTTTGACACCTAGGGACGGAGGAAAAGACCGACACGACGAAGATTGGCAGAGAGGATTTTCGGCAGTAGCAGGTTCGTGACTGTGTGTAATGTGTGCTCTCTCTTGTGAAATTTCCTAAGTTTCGTTTATATATCGTATACTGATTCGATCGAATGAGTATCTCATTCGATCGAATGAGTCCTGGTTCGATCGAATCAGTCACTGATTCGATCGAATCAGTTTCTTTTGACATTTTCAGTCCGTTAACTTGGTTTCACGATCGTTATTTTCATATCGAACCATCCTGATAGAACTGGGGACATACACATGACATTTCATGTCCTAACAAACTCCCCCTTGGAGCCAGTTCTATTTACTTATAATCAATCGAGTTCTCTTGCTCGATCGTAACTCCCCCTTGGAGTTATCTCACTCTCTCTTTTCTCAAAGCTAGTGGTGCGCACGTTGCATCCACGAACTCCTTTCTTCATGAAGTTCTCTCAAGATCAAATGGTTCAGTCAGTCAGACTTACCATAGGTTCCGCAAATCCTGAGAAGCTGTCAATTGGAATTTTAGATAAACATTTAAGCACAATCTATCACAATGTTCCAAAACAAATTACATTCAACTCAAGAACAATTACAATCAGAAGATTAAACCTTGAATTACAACAAGAAACAAAATAAACATGACAATTAAGCTTCAGTTTCTTGTGCATACTTCTTCTGTTGCTCTTTCCAGTTTGATCCTGCATGTATGTCATAGGCAAAGCAAATCCTAATGACATTTCTATACGTTAATGCTTGCTCTCTGTCTTCGGGGGCATAAAGAATCTCTGTCTTGTATAGTGTATAGACATCCTCCCGTGACAAGTTTGTGAGCCACATAGGATCAAATATGCGAATTGTGCTCCAATTTCCATTGTCGTTGAGCACGATAACTGCTTCATGCAGTCTTCCATCATAGTACCAATGCCTGAATGCTTTGTAGAAGTCCTGCTTCATCTTTCTTAGAGGAATCTTCTTCATCGTGAGTGGTGGCATGTACTTCAAGATAATCATTGGCCTGTTGGTGATCGGATCGATCTCCTTTTTACTTGTATATCTCTTTGGCCTCTGTGGAGTGATCATCTTCCATTTTGAGTTGTATTCCTTTCGCAATACACTCTGATAGTACGTGGCAAATGGAGATGAACTGGCGTAAAGCATATCAAGATAGTTCAGACGGTTTAGATCATAAGTAGGAAGAGTCTTCAAGTCAGTGATACGTTGAAAGTACTCAACCCCTTTTTCTCTCTTGATAGCAATGCAATTAAGATCCTTCAGACACGCCCAAGCAATAATCTCTCCTGAAGTTCTACGACCCTTCATCTTATAAGACGTTGTGTGAGGAATGGTCGGCTTTGCTTGTCGTCTGGACCTTATCTTCTCAAGAATAGCGATGAAAGCTTTCTTGCATTCTTCTGTTTTCTCAACGAATTCGGCTTGATCTGCTTCAGAAGGCTGTTTCATTGTGTTTGACCTTTTGTCAGCCTTCTTCTGTATTTCCTCCTCTGTTACATTTTGGAAGAAACTTGCAGAGTTAGGAAGATTGTCAGTTTGAGACGTGTAGTATTCTGGATATTCTTCCTGTGTCAAGTCTTCCATTTCAACTTCATCAAATTGAGAGGGATCAGCGGCCGTAGATGATGTTGAGTCAGGTGTAGCAGCCGAAGAAGATGTTTGTTCTGTTGAAGGCAAAGCCAGATACTTGCCTGTTTCTTCATTGTATAGCTCAAACATTTGTTCCAGTTCTTCTTCTGTGAAATTGTGTGAAATTTCACCTTCTTCCAAGTCTCCACTTGCGAAGTTTTGCTGCTCATATGGATTGTCCAGTAAAAACGTGAAATATTCCGCTGCTGTTTTTGATTGCAGCGGTTGGACATTAAACGGATCAGCATCACCTGGTTGATTAAAAACCACAATGTAACACAAATTTTAAATAAACATATGTAATATCATAAACATGAAATACAATACCATTACATATGAAACTAAGTTTACACACAAATCATTAATTAAAAAGATTTAACATTTAAGTCCTCACTACATTCACTCAAATTCCTCTTAAATACCTTCACCTCCATCATCAGAAGAGTCCAGTTCGTCTGTGTCCACATCGACATTGGTTGGACCTTCCAGACGAAGAACATCTCCTTTCAGCTCGGTCACTTTTGCTTCAAGGCTTAGATTTGACTCTTTCAGCTTGTTGATCGAAGATCCTTGTTCAGCGACAGTAGCATTTAGCTGACTGTTTTCAAGCCTGAGCATTTCGTTCTCAGCTTGAAGTTTAGCAATCTGCTCATCTCTGAGTCGATTCTGTTCTTCTTGCTCTGTCTTGAACAATAACATCTTCATCATAGCCTTGTGAAGATCAGCAATTTCAGATGCAACCTTTTGAGGTATAGACATTTCCGGTTGAGGTTGAGGAGTAGGTTGTGGTGCTGACTGCGGTGTTGGTGGCTGTGCTGGTTGAGCAGGAGGGGCAGCAGAAGTCCCAACTGATGGTACCATTGAAGGACGTGGTTGATCGGAAAATAAACTCCGATACTTTCTTGTAACCTTCTTCTTCTGCCTCTTTGCAGGCCTTTCTTCAGTCGCATCTATCTCAGCCGGTTGTTTCTCGGCTCTAACTTCTTCACCAGCCTCCAGATCCTCAACATTTAAATACCAATCAGCCTGTTTTTCAGCTTCTGTCCTTGTGTCTTCCGGGACCGCCACCTCCTCAGTGTCAGAATCGTCGCTGGATTCCTAATACGGTAAATTCTCGACGTCTGAATCACTGGCAGCATTTCTCCACTTCCTCTTCGGAGGGGCCCTGTAGGACGGATTGACTATATGCCCGAAGCATCGTTTGAGTGGTGGCCTGGTGGGACGTTCTTTGTAGGATTTGAGACGGTTGAGAGTCTCATTCTTCATGTGGTCCAGTTTCACCACATCACCTTCATTTTCTTTCAGTAGACCCGGTGCTTGAGTATCAACTATCATCTGAACGAACCTCGGGTACTGAAGAAACTTCTCGCTCTTCCCTTGTTTCAACGTGATGTTTTCCACCATATGACCAAACGTCATTTGAGAAAAGTTGTAGGGGCGGTTCATCACTAGAGCAGCTACGGTGAACTGCATGCTTTCCCTCAGCTTGTCAAAGCTAGTTCGTTGAGGCCCCAAGCAATGCATCACCACGTGTGCCAGATACTTGAATTCGGGGCACAGGTTGGCTTTGTGAAGCAGACCGGCATTGAGATCGCCGTCATACTTCATTCTTGCGAAACATCCTCTAGTTGCCGCAGGATGTAATGATGTAGGGTCTGATTCTAAGTCTACAAAGCCGCAGACTTCTCGGATTACCTGGGCAGATATTACGATGGCATGCCCTCTGACCGTGGAGCGAATAACCGACGGCACGACTGTTTTGTCGTGCTTGGCATTCCTCCAGAACTCTTGTTGAATTGACATTATAGGCTCAACGATCCTCGAGATAGGTCCAGAAATCCTTGACCTCTTCAGAAATTTGATAACTGTTGCAAAATCCTTCCCGTGGCTAGACTTTTCGTCCAGGAAAGCCACGATATTGTGCTTGATAGACGTTTTGAATGGAGCAACCACTTCTGCAACTTCAGCCATTGAATCTGTAAACTTAAACGTGTTAGAACGAACAGATATCGAAACGACTGAATGCGTTTAAAATTTTCAAATTTTCTGGACTAGTTCGATCGAACGAGCAACACATTCGATCGGGTGAGCTATTCATTCGATCGAATGAGATCTGGTTCGATAACAGACAATCGAATGAGATAGATCTTATCATTTACTTCTGATTCGATCGAACTACTAATCGAATAAGTCACATTCGATCGAATAAGGAACTCGTTCGATCGAATAGACTGATTCGACTCATTCAAGCAGAAGCCCAGAAATGAAGAACACCCGAACCCGGAAAACCAAAACGACCAAAAACCCGATCAAAACACGGTTAAAAACAAGTAAAACTTACATTTTTGTAATCTACGTGAAAAACTGAATAAAGTGATCGGATCAAAAAGAGGGTTTGAGAAAAACAAATTTGAGAGAGAAAATCCGTAATATTTTTCGAATAATTCTGTCCGATCGAATAAGTTTGAATATTTATACTGTTTTTGGACTTATTCGATCGAATGGACTTGTTCGTTTGGATCATTCGATCGAATGAGATTCTATTCGATCGAATGAGTCTCTTCACAACTGTTCGCATTCTCTCACACACTGATTCGATCGAAACTGTCCATTCGATCGAGTTATTCATTCGAATAGCAACCTATTCGATCGAATGAGGGAAAACATTTGAAAAATAAATTTTTTAAATTTCTTATTTCCCGTCCATCGATCGTGATGCCTTTGAACCTGCACGAAAACATAAACTTTTGACACTTGGTTAGTTTTCTTAGACATTTTCCAATCCTGAGAGCTTCGTTCCTACAGAACATATAGATCATAATACATTAGTAACAAATGGAAAAATATCAGGCTCAAACATCTTTGGGTTTTCTTGTCACTTCATTCTTTCTTTCATGCACAGCCTGTTGCACAGATGAACATTTAGCAACCTGCATGAAGTTTTCTTTCATTCCTACACACTGGATAAACATTTAGTAGGAACAGACAGGGATCAGACTACCTGTCACGATGATTTCTCATTAAAAAAAACAGAATAAAATTAAAAAAATTAATTCAGAATAAAAATCTTTTTGTATGTTTTTTTTTTTTTTTTTTTTTTTTTTTTTTATAATATTCAAACTGAAATAAACAACTGTACAAAAATTTAAAACACGTTATTTTTGGTTGAGAAGGATCTATAATAAGAAATCATACAGACGTATATGACTATCTACTGAGACTTTTCGGGAATTTTTTTTTTTTTTTTTTTTTTTTTTTTTTTTTTTTTTTAACAGAATATACGAAGTTAAACAAGACATAATGAATATTCTTTTTGTGAGAAAGATCCGAACAGGAATCATACTAATTACGTGACTGTCACACAGATCCGTGTTTAGCTGTATTATGACATAAAGAAACAGGTTGTGAGCATGTAAATAACTTAAAATGGTTTTCATCGTTTCTGTGATACGAGTTAGGTTCAATTATGTCTCAAAATTTAAGTGGGTAACAACTCAGAGATTATGATGCCTCCTATCTATTCTCAAAGCGTATTTGGCTTTCCCCAAGTCACCCCGAATTGACCTTGACCCATAGTGTCTGATTAAGGTTGTAAGTGTCTTCATCTGCTTCCCGTTTTCTTTCTTACTCCATGATTGAGAAGTCTTGACATTGTTAACTCTAGAATGTTTCAATCACTCATAAGGTAAATTTTTTTTTTTTTTTTTTTTTTTTTTTTTTTTTTTTGAATGTTACATAGACTTCAGAGTAGTAAACAATTGCAAGTCCCGAATCTGGATCACTGCAGTTTCTTCACACACTATCTTTACAGGAGTCAGAACATTTATGGGCTCGTGTATGACTGGGTAATCGCTTTTCTGCCTATCATTCGGAAAGATATATATGAAGACATACAAAACTCTTAAGGAGTTTCCACGTAAAATCGAGTAGATTTAGTTTGTATCACATCTACTTTTACGCACCATAAAAAGCTACCATGACACACAATGACCGTTCTAAAGCCTTTTAAGCCTAATAACTTCACTAGTTAAGCTCACAGAATCAGTGTATCTATCATTTTCCAAGGTTGGATCAATTTCTCATTTTCTGAATATATATGAATGTCCTTTTTTTTTAAAAAAATATAACGTTTAAATTATTTCGCCCCGATCAAGTCAAAGTCTTCAGGTAAACGGCTATCCTGAAGATCCAATGGATCAACTGGACCGACCACATACGAGTATGTGTCCTTCTAACTAAGTATAACCGACTATTTTTCAGCGAAAGAATAAAAAACCCATCAAAACCCGCCCCGATCACTTTCAGTCATCTGGTTAATGGCTATCCTCATAATCTACTAGTAGAAGTAAGGACCAAAACACATCCGAAAATGTGTCCATCAAACTGAGGTAACCGACATAATTTTAAGCGATAGTGATGTATAAAAATTTAATATAAGAAAAATGAAAATAAGCTGTACAGAAATAACAAATCTTTTTGATGTCTCAGTATGATAGCGTCTGTGTACTATCACCTTTCTTGTAACAAGATCAACTTCTCAAAATTTTGAAAATTTTTGGTTTTTTCTTGAAACCTTTCTCCCCCTAGAATTTATAAAAAAAAACAAAATCTTTTTGGTTTTTTTTTTTTTAAATTTTTAAGAAAAGAAAAAATGAAAACAATTTAAATGATATCTTCAGGAACATCTTCTGATATACGTTTAACGCCGTTGATCTCTAGTAAATATAAAAACCGTGGTTTATCAAATGCTTTAGTGAAGAGATCAGCGCGTTGTTCCTGAGTGGGGATTTTTATCACATCGATTAACTTCTTTTCGTAGCAGTCACGAAGGAAGTGATATCGAATTTCGATGTGCTTCGTTTTGCTAAAATGGACCGGATTTTTGGTAATTGAAATTGCAGCAGAATTATCAATATATATGGGAGTAGTAGAACATTCAATACCGTAGTCACGCATTTGTTGTTGAATCCAAATAACTTGAGAACAGCAACTGGCAGCCGCAATATATTCCGCCTCAGCTGTTGAAGTGGAGACTGACGTCTGCTTTTTGCATTGCCACGTTACTAAACGACTTCCAAAGAACTGACATCCTGCTGTTGTTGATTTGTAATCGAGTTTACAACCACCATAATCCGAATCACTATACGCATGAAGATCGAAGTTGTCATCATAAGGATACCAAAGACCCCAATCTGGAGTACCCTTCAGATAACGCAAAATTCTTTTGACTGCAATCAGATGGGAGACCTTCGGCTTTGACTGGTAACGTGCACAGAGACACGTAGCAAACATTATGTCTGGCCGAGAAGCAGTCAGGTACATTAGAGATCCGATGATCCCTCTATAGTGAGTTGGATTGATCAATTCACCCTTCTCGTCAGGATTAATCCCGTGATTAACCTCTAAAGGAGTTCCCTGTGAAGAAGAACTCAACATCTCAAACCGTTTCAAGATGTCATTGACGTATTTTGTCTGGTGAATGAAGATACCGGAATCTTTTTGATCAACTTGAAGTCCTAAGAAGAACTTCATCTCACCCATGGAGCTCATTTCAAATTTTTCTTTCATCACTTGTTCGAACTCCTTACAAAGTGTTTTATTCGTGGACCCGAAGATGATGTCGTCCACGTACACTTGTACCATAATTAGATCTCCTTCTTTTTCTTTTGAGAATAGCGTGCAGTCAATGGTTCCCCTTCTAAACCCATTGTTCAGAAGGTGTTTGGATAGTTCTTTATACCAAGCTCTCGGGGCTTGGTGAAGACCGTACAAAGCCTTGTTGAGCAGATAGGCTTTGTCCTTGTGATATGGGTCTTCAAAACCTGGAGGTTGTGCCACATATACGGTCTCTTCGATGTGACCGTACAAAAAGGCACTCTTGACGTCCATTTGATATACTTTGAATTTCTTGAAAGATGCATACCCCAAGAACATCCGGATTGCCTCCAAACGAGCAACCGGAGCATATACCTCATTGTAGTCTAGGCCTTCGATTTGCCTAAACCCTTGGACCACCAGGCGGGCTTTGTTGCGAACAATCACTCCACGATCGTCACGTTTACATTTTAGTACCCACTTAGTGCCAATTTTCTTCTGTCCTTTGGGGAGATCCACCAGCTTCCACACACCAAGTCTTTTAAACTGCAATAATTCCTCTTGCATGGCTGAGACCCAGTTGGGATCTTTCAGCGCATCGGTGGTGCTGTGTGGTTCTTTTTGTGCTAAGAAGCATTCATGGGCATTAAGAGCAACTGATCCTGACTCCATCATTTCTGTGTAGAGACCAAAATTCAGCTGTCGACGAGTTTTGACACCCTGTTGAATGTCCCCTATAATGTTGTCTTGTGGATGATCACGTTCAGTCCTAACAACCGGATTGTCAGGAACGACAACATTTTGTTCCAAGTTAGTTAAGTTCGGCTCAGGAACTGGAGCGGATTGTGGTGCCTCTGAAGTAGACGTTAGAGGCTGATCTGCATTCGGCACTTCTTGATTTGACGATGAAGGTTGTGAAGTAACCTGAGTTGGTGCCGATTGTACATCATCTGCTGGAGATTCATCTTCAGATTCAGATTCGGAAGATTCTTGAACTTGATCGCTAGACTCTGTGGAGGAAGATGATGACGGACCAGGATGAGTTGAAGATTGCAAAGATTCATCAGGAGGTGCATTTTGCGCCTCATACATCATTTGAATAGCAATCTCATACAGATTGAAAGACTTGAACAATTTGTCATAATCAAACAACCAGTCTTCTCCTGTCCCCTTGGCTGGTTCTGTGTAGCGTTGAACATCGACATGGTACCATTCTTCAACTAATTTTGTTGTTCTGTTGAAGACCCTTTTGAGAGGTACGCTGTAACCCAGAAAATAACCCTTGATAATCTTCTCCTCGAACTTATTATCAACGTGCCTTTTAAGTAACGTGCAAAGAGCTCCGAATGGTTCCAGGTGCTCTAAGTTAGGCCTTCGTCGTTGAAGAAGCTCGAAACTTGTCTTGCCGTGGCGCTTGACAATGCCTACCCGATTTAATGTGAAACAGGCGTTGGCAATTGCCTCACTCCAAAACGTAACAGGTAACACTGAGTCGGCTAACATTGTTCTTGCTGTCTCGATTAACGTACGATTTTTCCTTTCAGCAACCCCGTTCATTTGTGGAACATATGGAGCACTGAACTCCTGAACGATCCCTTTTTCTTTGCAGAAATTTTCAACATTCGCATTTTTAAATTCTGTACCGTTATCTGACCGCATTCTTCGAACCTTCAGATTGTATTGAGACTCAATAGTTGTAACCAGCAGTTGTATACATCCAAACGTTTCTGATTTTACTTTCAAGAAAAACACCCAAGAGAATCTAGAATATTCATCAGTAACCACTAGACAGTATGAGTGCCCAGAGATACTTTTGACGCTTATTGGGCCAAAAAGATCCATATGAAGGAGTTCCAACGGAATATCAATCGAGTGGAAACTCTTAGACTTGTGGGACCTTTTTATGTGCTTTCCGGCTTTGCACTGCACACACGAATCAGGGAGACGAAAACTTCTCAGATTAACTCCCTCAACTAGTCTGTTGTGCACAAGCTTGTTCATGTTCCTGACATTTATGTGTCCCATCCGTCTATGCCATAAGACAGTATCACGTTCGGATGCCTTGGACACAAAACATGTCGCCGTTGGAGACGATGACCCTGCCTTAGCCATATCCAGAATGTAGAGATCACTCTGGCGTGCAGCTGACATTAAAACATTGTCTTCAGGAAAGTTGAAATCCTTAGCCAAGATGTGGCAATCTCGGTCGTCAAACATAACTTTGAAACCTTTGTCGCAGATTTGACTTATTGACAACAGGTTGTTCTCCAACTCTTTGATGAAATTAACTTTCTCAAACGAAATTCGCCCATTAGACACAATTCCTTGGGCCGTGATATAACCTCCTTGATTTCCTGCAAAGGAAACTGCACCTCCTTTTATTTGTCTGACACTTGAAAGGAGATTCATGTTTCCAGTCATGTGCCTGGAAGCTCCTGAGTCTATGATCCACATGTTGAATCTTGGATCATATAGAGCAACCTGCACACAAAAACAAAAGGTTTAAATATCATTGGAAACCCAAGCCCTTACGGTCTTGGGTTTTCCATCTTCATCACGAATGAACAATTCAATCCATTTACCCTCATTAACACTGTTTTCAGATTTGACGTTGTTATCAACAGTGTTAGTTTTCTTTGGTTTCCAAAAGTCAGTCTTCTTCTCAACATGTTTGAGATAGCTGGTTGAAGACTGAGTTTCACTTGTCGAAGTGGAAACATTTGGATCTGAGGGGTTTGGGGATTGGTGTGGTGAGGTTGGCTGAGGTTTCCGAGGAGAAACCGACCTCGGTGTGTGAAACCGTTCTTGACCTTGAACGTCAATGGTCGGTCGCCTCCTAGGAGGTGACTTGGCATACCTCGGATCCGGAGTCGATATGTACTGCTTAGGATCCGTGTACTTATAGCAAAATCTTGCTATATGCCCTACCTCTCCACACGAAAAACAGTAGTTTCTCCCCCTTTGACTTGGTGGAGAGAAATAGCTCTGGTTTTGTCTGTTATCATAGTACCCCCTGGATTTGACATTTTGGGGTGTAGTTTGTCTAGGAGGGTGTTTTGGGAAATTATGTTTTTCATTAACGTTACCCTCCTTTACAAACTGGGTACTATGTTCCATATAGACTTTCTCAGATTTAGGATTAAACTTTTTCTTCTGAGAATTTCTTGTTGTTGTTGCCTTTGACTTAGATGGTGGTGGGCCCGACTTAGTTGTGGAACCTAAGTCTGTGGCAACAACATTTTGTTTGGACTCAGGAGCCGGGTCAATGACTTCTTTTCCCTTAGACTTAGAAATTTGGTTTGTGTCCTCGGGTATATAATCATTTGATTCATCATCCGGCACAGCTCCTGGTGTTCTTGCAAATTGATTCAGGATCGGGGGTGGGACATTGTTATATCCCACGCCTTTTTCCTTTTTGCCTCGGAACTCGGGAATGATGTGTTCTAATAAATAAGATGAATTTGAGTAACTTTTTAATTTGAAATTCAATGATTCAAAATCAGCTTTCAAGTTTTCCAATTCTTTTTTCAAAACATTATTCTTATTTATGTGAAAATTGATAGAATCTTGTTGATTCAGAACACATATTTCAAGTTCCTTGTTCTGACGCTTAAGGCTATCAATCTTTTCTTTAAAAGCAGACTCTTTCAGCTTCCAAGCCTTATTCTGTGCAAGCGCGTCAGTCAGTTCCATTAAAGATCTTGAGGCTGCTTGTTTGTAAGCCTCGAGATCTTCAATTCTCTCTTTTAGAGATTGAATTTCTTGTTCATACAATTCACATTTTAAACATTTAACATTTTCTGGTTTGGGAGTTGATGGGTTAGAACTTACCTTGGCATTTGATGTCTCTGCCATGAATGCAAAGCAAAGATTCCCAGCTTTTTCCAGAAACGATGCAGAAGTTGCTTTAGACTCTACTTCGTTGACTTCTTCAACTTTAGCAGCCTCTGCGGGAATTGTCGAACATGGAGATATTTGAGGAACATTTGACTCTTTATCGTGATCCTCCTTAATCTCCAAAGATACCACTTCAACCTCAGGTTCTTCTTCATGGACTTCAGCAGCTGGTTCATCGACAATATATTCTTCATTGGTCGAGGAAACAACAGACTCGGTTTCAGAGTTTCCATCTACTATTGTGACATCAGCCATGTTGATGCTGAAGTTCCATGTCTCGCCTTCATCCCCTTGAACTGCAAGAGCAGTTTCATTGTTGATGTTGACGTTGTTTGCTGCGGTTTGATTTTGAGGGACCAGTTGTCTCTCAAGGTTGACAGTTGCAGCAGCTGCAGCAGGAGTGGATGATGATGAAGTGGTTCGGAAGGGATATTGGTGACCTTCCCTTCTTGGCTTCGAACACTCCTTGGCAAAGTGACCAAGTTCGCCACAGTTGTAGCATTTTACTTTGTTTTTATCAAAGCCGAACTTGGATTTGTTGTTTATTGAGAGGGCCTGACCTGTTTTCTTCGTCCACTTTCTGGCCCTTCGGAACGCACTGCCAAGAGCCCACATAATGTCTATGCGTTCCATATCATCTTCGTCAAGCTGTTCATAGTCATCACTGTCCAGATGACTATTTCCTAGCTTACCCGCCACCATTAAACTGTAGGACTCAATTATCGTGCCTAGAGTTGCCATGTGTTCTTTGGCAACCTCCACTGTTACTGTTCCCAAGCCTTCAGTATTCAACGTTGCTTTCTCCGTTGACTTGGGTCCGGAGTTAGTACTTGAATTTCCAGAAGTTGATGATGGGACGGAAGATCTCGTTTCAGTCCCCTTTGATTGATTTGACGTTGAGGAGACAAAAGCGGTCTTCATCGGAGCATGATCAGTTGAATCTGACATAGGAGGTTTTGACATGTAGAGTGATTTGTCAGAAGCTGATCTCGGTTTTCTGGAGGAGGCTCTTAGTTCAGCCTCTTCTTGTCTGATTTCTTTAATAAAATCAGACAGGAGAATCGTCTCCAGCTGATGACTTCTTCTCATTACTGTCAGGAAGGTGTTCCAGCTGGTTGGAAGTCCTTGAGCAAGACATCTAACCTTTTCAGTCCCTGTTGTTTTGACATTATAGGACTTGAGTTCTGACATTAGATGATAGAATCTCGACAGTAACGATTCAATGTCTTCTCCCGATTCTGGACCAAACAAATCAAATTCACGCTTGAGCTCCCGTGCGTGAATTTCTCTAAGTGAGTCAGATCCTTCACATCGTTCAACCAGTGCGTTCCAAAGAGTTGACGCTGTTGTAAACTGGTTAAACTTATGGAAGAGATCGCTTGAAAGTGCTTGTGACAGTAACGAGAAGGCTTTCTTCTCAGCATCAAAGGCTATCCTTTGATCTTCAGACAGCCTAAAGTAACTCAAAGTCTCACCATCATCATTTGTCGGATGCACCCAAGTTGTCTGAACAGCTTCCCAAAGTCCAGGATTCACACCTGTTATATGAATTTGAAATCTTGTCTTCCAGGTTGTAAAATCGTTTAAAGTCATTAGCTTTGGTGGCTTGTTATAGCTTCCCGATTCAGAATCACTTTCGAGAATCGATTGAATCCTCTTGTTGGTACTCGAACTTGCAGCCATCTTTGTTTCTTTGCTTTAACGTTGAACTGTTGATCGAATGGGTTTGATTCGATCGGATGAGTGACCTATTCGATCGAATGTGTTCTGGTTCGATCGAATGTCTCTCTGAAATACTGATCTGATCTTCTGAAAGTTATTCGATCGAATGTGAATCTGGTTCGATCGAATGGGTTGAGAGGTTCGATCGAAAGAGTTTCTGGTTCAATCGAACGGGTTCTGACAGTCGAATAAGACAAAGATCGAATCGGCGGATCGAATAAAAGACTTATTCGATCGAATGGTGACTAATTCGATCGAATGAACAAATCTGGTTCGATCGAATGAACTAGGAGTAATTCTCGGCGGGAAAAACTGATTCGGTCAAAGTTCAAACTTGTTCGATCGAATAGGAAGGCTATTCGATAGAATGAGTTCCAAAAATAGACTGGTTCGATCGAAATTTCTGGAAATTCTAAAATTAGAAGATTTTGACGGATTTTCGAATTTTGAATCAAAAACACGAATTTTGAAAGATCAAGAGGCAAATTAAGATCGAAATATGACTTTTAACACAAAAACAACTTAAGACCAACCAAAAAACGGATCAAAACCACCAAAAATACGAAGAACACGAAGAACGCGAAGAACGTTCTTGACGAAACTCGAACTTTTAACACACAATTCTAAGATCAAAACACCAAAATATGACAATTTTAACAGTTTTTGACAAGAACACGACGAACACCAAGATCAAAAACACCAAAAATTCGGAATTTTCCGGCAAAAATTACGATTTACGCGAGAAAAACACGAATTTCACCACGAATCTAACGTGAATCAAGAACCAAAGGCTCTGATACCACTTTGTCGGACCGGTGCGGGACACGGTTTCCCAACGATTCACGGGGCAACGTGTTAGAGTGCGGAATCCTCTAACACGGGGATTCGGTGGTGATCAACAACGCACGGTTACGATTCCTAAGACGGTTTGACACCTAGGGACGGAGGAAAAGACCGACACGACGAAGATTGGCAGAGAGGATTTTCGGCAGTAGCAGGTTCGTGACTGTGTGTAATGTGTGCTCTCTCTTGTGAAATTTCCTAAGTTTCGTTTATATATCGTATACTGATTCGATCGAATGAGTATCTCATTCGATCGAATGAGTCCTGGTTCGATCGAATCAGTCACTGATTCGATCGAATCAGTTTCTTTTGACATTTTCAGTCCGTTAACTTGGTTTCACGATCGTTATTTTCATATCGAACCATCCTGATAGAACTGGGGACATACACATGACATTTCATGTCCTAACATGAATCTCTTTATATAATTTATCTGAAAAATAAATATTATTTTTTCGAGTATTATACTTATAATTATGATGTTTTATAATTAAAATATGCTATTTTCTATAAACTTTTGATAAATTTAAGTATATTTAACCTTCGTTAGAACATACTCAATCATCATCTAAAATCCCGAACCTTTATTTAGTTTTAGATTCTTTATTTAACTCGTATTTATTTTCCTCACTTTTTGTTACTTAGGATTTCTTGTCGGTAATTTTTCTGAAGAGCATGATTTACTGCTTTCTTATTTAATCATTCTCGCCTTTGCTCGTCTATCTGAGGTGAGTACCACATTCCCCTATTTTACTTGTTTTCCACGTTTTGGGGACATATGCGTAAATATACTTTTCATATATACTTATACTCAAAACTGCAACTTTGTCTTATGTGTTAACAACTTATACCTTACGTGTTTATGTGCTTATTTGCTTTGTATGCTTCCGCATTCGGAGAGGTCCAACATAATCTCAGTCTAGTATGATCATACGCCAGTCGTTAGCCTTTGTGCTTCTCGACATCTCAGTTATACTTGCTCATTTGGTTAATTTGTTATTCTCATATGACTTGTTGCAGCTACGTATTTTGTTATATATACTATATGTACAACTAAACTGGTGTGTTGCTCACTCAACATGTGTTGTTGACAAAATTCTATTTTAAACGCATATGCAGGTTATCGTAGAAATATAATGCAGGTTGGTGAAGACTTAGTGAAGGATTTTAAGTTAGAAATGATACGATCAAGAATTTAATTTGTAATTGTTGTTTGTTTAATAAGTTGTATTTTGTACTTGAATTATTTGAAATTATTAAATAGATATTGAAACTTATATTGTGCATGATAGTAACCTTGAGAGCTGTGATGATCAGTTCGTGCCCCGGCATTTCCGCCCGTAGGTTGGGGTGTGACACTCAGTGCTTCCCTTAATATACCGGATAACCTGGCAAAAGGATAAAAGTAATTTATTAGCATCACAAACATGGAGTATATAAGGCATAGCATAGGAGGAAGACTCACAGAATCAAGCCCTCGGGTGAGGAACCATTGTCGATCTCGCTCGGCATCTTGCGCTCTGCTTCGAAGCTCCTGTAACTCATTAGCCATTCTTCGTTTGTCATTAGAAGCTTCAGAGGCACGAGTCTCGGCGCCCGCGCGAGATTGCAACAAGGAATCATAAGCAGCTTGCATCTCAGCAGCGCTTTTATCCTTAAGCTCAGATTTTTCTTTCTGAAGCTTCAATTCATCCTCGAGCTCCAGGATCCGGCTGCCTTGGCGGGTTACCTGGCTTTCCTGGATCCGCCAGGTCATCCTTTTTCTTTTGAGCCTCAGCGCGAGCAGCCTCAAGCACAACATTCTGTCTCTCGCAAGCCTCCTTTTATTGACGGGCGGCAGCGGCATTTCGATCCTATTCACCCCTAAGGGCGATCTCCGCATCCGTCTGTTTCCACTTGGCTGCACTTGCTGCCAAGCGATGATCCTCGGCCTCTTTCTTCGCAGCATCGACAGCTCGAGAGGCTTCACCTAATTTCCCGCCCATTGTACGCCATTCTCGCAAGATCTCCTGGCTACAGGCCAAAGCGTTAGCCAGGGAAAAAGATAAATCAGTATGGAGATCGTGTCGGGAACGTTCATGCTTGTGCATCATTTCTACAGGGGGCACACAGTGTTTAACGAAAATCATACAAGTTCCGGGGTCGGAAAACCGAGACCCATTGACAATGTCCCAAGGAGGGACAAACAGATCGTAGTCCTCCCCTAGATTCGCCTCCCCGTAATAATGTGAACTTGAAGCTTCAAGACGAACAGGGATCGAGGAGGATTGTTGAGGGGCACCATGCGTCGAACCTCCTCCAACATCATGGACAGATGGTCCAAATTGGAAACTCCCGCCTGCACCCATAGTCAAGGGTGAGGAGGTAGAAAACAATTGACGAGGGGATCGAGACGGGGATTCATGAATCCTGAAACCCTCTTCATTAACTTCAGGGTTATCATTCTGGGAACCAGCAGCGTTCCCAGACTAAAACAGATAGTCTAAGGATCCCTCCACATTTGCTTCAGTGGGAGGGGTAGAAGGCTTGTCTTCCGTCTCCTTCTCTGGAGGAGGAGATAGCTGTTTCTCGAATGTTGGGGTCAGTGATGGTAATTTCTCTGACATATCATCCCCAACAATCGATGGATCTACACAAGAAAACCATGTTTAAATCACGTTTCAAAGCAGTAAAAATTAGAAAATGAAGCACGTACCAGTCACCATCTTCATGTGTTCCGCAAGGCTAGACTACGCTTCTTAAGACGACGTGCCGTCGTTTCTTAGTCGCCTGCTCATCCTTGGTGTTCGCAGTACTCACGCCCACATCACTGGCCTGAGAAGACTCAAAAAATCTCTTTTGAGCTAGCTCTGCCAACAGGTGCGAGACAGATGAAATTTCAGAAGTATTATCAAAGCTTTCTTCCTCTTGGGTTAAGGAATCGTCACTCGACGATAGAATGACGATTACTCCATCAGAGGTAAGCACATTAAGAGGAGTGGGATTCAAAACATACGCACCTGTTTCAAAGGTAGCGTCTGAAACAATCGGTTCGGCACGCACCTTCACCTGAAACAAGAAGTTGCCCTTAGACTTTTCAAGAACGGGCTTGTCACCCGCATCACGAATGCTCTTTCGCGTGCAACCCCTATCGTCAAACAAAGCATTCAACATGGGCCCCGGACCTGCATAGGAGACATAAAAGTTAATCATAAAGCTTCACGCAAAAGGATGAGAGAAATAAGATAACTTACGATCATCCAAACCAATAAAAACGGGCTCCATATACGGAGACGTCCACAAACGGTTCATGCTTGCCCACACAAGGGCCTCCTCAGGTAATGCCCGCATAGGTGTCGGCTCAGACATGAGGATGCGGAACCATTCCTGACCCTCATGCGAAGCCGTGACAATCTCCAGAAGCGCTTCGGCGACGGAGCGTCGGACCATAGTGTTGGGCACTACGTCCTCAGATATCTAGAAAAATTTGCTCCGCCAGTCCTTGGAGCCCTTCTCAACCTCATAACCGATGCTCCTATCGGCTAACCCCTGATACGTAAACCAGCCATCACGATTAGCAAAGCGATAGAACACAGGGAATCGGTCAACACGTGGTAACATCCCATGAGCAGAACATACAAATTCGTAATGTCGAATTCGCATGACGGCGCGGGGATGCAACTAGGATAAATGGATCTCGTATGTACTTAATATCTTCATGAAAAATGTCGTCATGGGAAAACGGAAATTCCCATAGACGAAGAAGTCAGAATATACAGCCATTTTGCCAGGCGGTGGTAGGCTGGCTATAGAACCAGGAGAGGGAAACTCCGGTTCCCACTCCGATGGAATACCGTAAGTATCAATAAACTTCTTGTAATTAGACTGATCCCATTGAACTTCCACTTCGTCAATCTCAGATCGAATAGTCGTCATTACAGCAAGATCTGGTGAAGTAACAAGCGGTTATACGAAAAATCGAGTGGTTAAGTCAAAGGTTCATAGAGAGAAAGCAAAATGACAATCAGAAATCAAAGGCGATAAAACTTCGAAAGAAAGTTAACTTCCCCTATTTATACTCATCGTAATTAATGCGATGAGATATGAACAGTAGAGAGAGAAAAAATCGCCTAATAGACAGTCGCCACGTCACGCGGGAAATTCGAAAAAGGGAAAAAGTTGTACAGTAGAGTACAGTGACAGCCGGCATACACGTCTTGTCACCTGGCCACGCGCCTGCGAGTGGCCAACTTGTCCTTTTTTCATGATTATCCACAGCAACAAAAGATATTTCTTATCAACTTGCAGAATAAAAAACCCCCCAAATACACATTAAGTCCAAAATTTCACCCGCATAAAGTATTTCACGCGGAAGAAACATTGGAATGGGGGGACTTATAGAGGTAGGGTACTGAAAAGACCCAAATACCCTTAAGTACTACCCGCGTGTCAGTTGAGGGCCCGTCATAAAACTCCTGCGGGACATATGGATCACCCGCTTAACCATCTAATGAAGAAACATCCTCATGACACATGCGGAAGCATCCTAGCACCCTCAAGAGTCATCCACAAGACGGAATATTCGTCCGCATAAATGACCAAGAGGTAATGCCCCGGGACAGCGGTCAGTAACTAATTGCCTTCTAGAAGATTTACCAAGATGCTTCCTTGGGCAATACGTGATCTTTCGCCCAATAAATAAGGGACATCTGGCAAAGCCGTTATAACAGTGCACATGGCCAGGATTGTTTAGCATCCTATCCCGTGAAGACACGTGTCCAGGTTGTTATACATGCACATGCAATGTATAATTAAACCTATCATATGAGGACACGTGTCCAGGTGGTTACGAGAGCATCTTTTGAAAAGGGCAGCTGGCCCAATCATCTTCTCATACCCTTCGGCTATAAATACCTTCTCAGTCACCATGAGGTATTCAGATTCACTCCCACTGTACTCTCACTATTACTTAAAGTACTTTATCTTCGTCGGAATTGTATTTATTCTCACGCCGAAGGATGGTTACGGGAAGACCCCCCCTCTTGTCCTTCCCGTAACGAGCTCACGGTGTTGGTTTTGCAGGTTCTGGTCCCTGGACTCCGGGAAATTATGCTTGTATCGTATTGGTTGTTATCCGTATCCTACCATGTGGACTCATCGGATCTAAGACCCGTCAAGGAGAGTAGATATGTGTTTCTTCATTTACATTCCAAACTGTTGGAATTTGGCCCAACGGACTACTAAATGCAAAAGCCCATCTTAAAAGAAGAACATAAAAGAAATTTATCCAAGTATTTGTGTGTATTTTTAGTTAAGATGGTCAGAGTCAGATTATTAGAAATGAGTAATAAACCACTTAATATAATAATGTTTATTATTCATTTCATTTATATCAAACTATCGTATGCAACAAGGAAAACATCGGATCCTTTAAATAGTCTCATGTCACATGTGCCTTTTAACTTGTTAATTGTCATATCGATACGTGAAAATAATTACTTAGGCGACCTAGAAATAGTTCCAACAGCTACGTAGATTTAATGAAAAGAAAGTGAATAGGTGAGATATCAAAATGACAATCTTTCGTGTCGATTGTTTTCAATCTCTCTCCGTCGACTTTCATTTAGACTCTCGCTAGATTCACTTAACCTAGCAATTTTCAATAATACAGAAATAATTCCTTTGTAATATCAAATCAAACTGTTTTAAAAACAGTTTTATAGTAATAATAATAATAATAATAATAATAATAATAATAATAATAATAATAATATATCAAATAAATGAAATGAAATGGTAGAATGAAAATAATAAATCGGGGTCCATGACATAAAGGCTAGCTAGGGTGGGATGAAAATATGGCATGTGGAAGCATGTGCGTTCCGTTCCCACCACCAAAAAGGAAACACCGTTACAGACCGGTTTCATTGTCAATACATGTGTACACTTACTTCACCATTCATAGATTCAAGGTGTCTTTGCATCACATCATCATTCCATCCCTATAATCACCACACAACTCATTTTCTTCGTCTCATTGACTCAATATACGTATCGTCTACTTTTGGTGGGGATTCAGTTATGGATCACCACACACAAAACACGAGCAATACTGCAAGTGAAAAAAAAAAAAAATGAAGATAAACAAACGAGATTATATCGGTTGTCAAGGTGACCAACATCCATAGGCAATTCTTGTATTGCTCTGCCTTACTCATAAGGAAGAATAACAAGTACAAGAGACAACATAAATTGAGAAATATTAAGATTTACAACTTAATCCTTAAGAAAACCAATAATAATGAACTATAATTTAATTAATCTAACAACTGAAATGTCTTCTAAATAGGGCACAATTAGCAAATTGAGCCTCCATATACCTAACAGTGCGTTTAGCACTTGATTCGTTTTCGCATGTATGATTAGTGAAATCCGTGTTTATATACCATGCACTTATTTGTATGTATGTGTATATGTATGTATGTATATCCCAACATAAAAATAAAAGTTCTTGACAAGAAAAAAGATGAAACCTAGGCACTTTTGTGTGATTTGGGACCAAGCTAACGATCCTATTAACACTGTTTTAAGTTTATATAAGTTGTTAGACAATAAAATAAATATAGTTGTTAACGGTATGATAAATATTTTAAAGCTACTTATAATTAGTATATAATTGTAATATCCTAGGCAAATCACACATCGGCCATAAACAAGAGAGATCCTTAATTCATAAGTAAATACCCCGCCTCTTAAATCATCAGCGCGTTTTAGGCTTGATGGTAGTGGAAGAAAGGAGAGCCCCACAGGTAAGCGTCCTTAGCTGGAAGTAGTAGCAGGATGGGTAACCTTCTGGGAAGTCTCCACTTGGGCAACCAAAAACAAATATGTAAGCTCTTCGTAGGCAAAACAAACAATATTGGTAGTGCGAGGGGTCGGATGTTACAATAATAGTGTAGTGCCTTTTGACATGCTATCACCTCACATTGAGTATGGAGCAACACACGCACGATTGTGCTATATAAGAGTATAAGATGTAGGACATTTACTTAAGGAAAAATAGAAAATTATAGTTGTCGGTTTTACTTGGCTCACAACTTTAATTTTGGTTACATGCATTGGCGGATCTAACAGAAATATACAGGGGGTAACCCAAAAAAAAATTGAACCTAATGGATCAGGGGCGGACTCAGTTAGGATTTTTTCTTATAGGGGTCGGAAGTTTTAGGAGGTCAATTGTCGACCGTTATATATTAGTTTTTTCGGCCCATTTGGATCGTGTAGGGTAGGTTCGTGTTGGGTCACATAAACAAAAGATAAAAGTCAATCTACTTATTCTACTAAAGTAAAATAACTGTGAGCGCATGTCATTTGGAGATTCATTCTTAGTTAAAAATTTCTCGCTCAAACTATTTTCCTATTTTTAATAAAAAGTTATTTATGCCAGTGTAATAAAAAAATATTAATCAATCATTTTATCAAATAACTAATTACCTAAATTATAAAGAGTGAAAATATGTGGGTATTTATGTCAGCATAATAAAAATATTTATTTCTTTAATGAAATCATATCTACCTTGTTTTTATTAAAATCTATTTATAAACATTTTTAAGTGTAGAAGATTAATGTGGTAAAAAATAATGGACGCTTTTTATAGGTGTAAGAAGATAAATTAAATAAGAAATTATGAATGAATAACAATTTTATTCTTACGTATTCATTCAATCTTCATGGATCCACAGGGTTCTCATCCATCTCTTTCAAATATGTAATACAAAATGTGTTTTAGTCAGGCTAATTTTAAAAATAATGTTCTCCTTTTTTGTTTTTTAATATGAAACATCTTATCATCTTTTGTTAGAATTCACTATTTCATTAAATATATAATTATAAAATTGCGTGAAGATGCAATTAAACTATTTAATTTAATAAAATATAGTTTTTTTAATTTAACCATTTGATTTCTACAGTTTAATTGTATTTCTTTTCTGCTTCCCGTGCATTACACGGGATCTAAAGCTAGCTAAATTATAAATACATAACAAAATTACGTTAATTGGGAGAGACATCAAAGCGACAACTTGACAAGGCCCAGAGCCGAAGAACATAAGTGCAATGATTTACGTTTGCAATAAATTATGAATAAGTTTTATATATAATTTAATATATATATACAACAAAAAAAATATATCTTCACAGAACTTCAATTATATATATATACATACATATATATAGGTATATCATACTAGTTTGATCCTCCATGTTACTGGAGTTTATTTATAGTTTTGTTTTTAATCGTTTTGCTGTTTTATGAAGATTATTTTATTTTTTAATGTAGTTTTGTTTTAATTTAATGCATATACATTAGTTTGTTATTATATTTTTTAACATTTGGGTTTTATAAGTTGAGATGTTTAGGTTTTTTAAATTTTTTACGAACAAACATAAACGAACACGAGCATGTTGATTTTTTTAAATGTACAAACATGAACTTAAATATTTGTCTAATGAAAAAAGAGGCGTTGATGTAGTTGACGATGGTGGGTAGTATTGGAAATTAAGCAATGATGGAGATGATAGACCAGCAACGAAGAACATGTAAAGTAGATAAATTAAATTAGGGTTTGATAATGAAAGTGTTTATCAATAAATGAGATCTTATAACCCATTTGAGGGCTATTAGAGTTGGTAAGACACATAATCCGTGAAAATTATTATTTGATAATTAAGGGGTTATTTCACAAATAAATGAGATGTTATAACTCGTTTAAGGGTTATCCGGGTTTGGTGAGACCCATGACCCGTGAAAAATATTGTTTTCTTATGAAATAGTTTTACAAATAAATGAGATGTTATAACTCGTTTAAAGACTATTCGGGTTTGGTAAGACTCATACTCGCGAGTTCAGGTCAAATGCATAAGAAACCTCCATTTATAAATCAAGCAATCTGGTGACTCTAGAGAATGGATGAAACAACCTGAGAGCGATACCTAGGATTTTATAAGAAGAATACATATGTAGTTGATGAAGATTAATATTGTTTACGTGTGTAAATTCAATAACAAAAACTTTTAAACTAGAGTGTCACAATATATATTTTTTACTTTGGATGTTGTATAATATAGGATGAGCAAACGGGGTTCGGTATCAAATCAGTGTCAAAAAGAGTATTTAAATATTATTTCAATAAAATAAATTAATTATTTGAATATTTAATAATAAATCTGCATCAAGTAAAAGAATTATTATCCTCTACTTGTTGTCTAGTGATAAGAGGCTTGAGTTTTTCAGCGAATACTCAAGTTCGAATCTCACTTATGTCACATTTGGGTGGATATTGGTAATGAACGATTTGAGCTATGCCTTGTGCAAAGGTTGTCAATTCGAACCTTGAGCTTACCCGGGTTTTCGTCTCATCGTGTTACGCAGAGAATTCTGCTCTTGTAGTGGCACAACGGCTGTCATTAGGCAGTCGGCGGTATTGTTTCCCGGGGGAATGGCCAAGCCAAATTCTGAAGATAGCGTGGCCCCGGTTAAGCCAACATAGTCTTGTCAGAGTGGGTCATCGGGGCTCTCCAACTTTGAGAGTGCGGTTGCCTAAATACAAGATAGTCGCCGTTCTAAAAAAAGTAAAAGAATTATTTGAAATAAAAAGAAAACAAAAACAACATAAATGAACAGATTTTTTTAAAAAAATCATAAAACATTATTAACGTTAAATAACTATAATTAGTTTATTATTTTATATATCTAAAATATATATAACTGAAATCATAAAAATCATACGTGTCGCGATGTAGTCGCTCCTCCTTTTTTCGGAGTCACCAGATTTGCTTGAGTTTCAAATGGAGGTTTCTCATGCATTTGACCCGAATTCATAGGTATGGTTCTCTTCAAACCCAGATATATCTTAAACGGGTTATAACATCTCATTAAATTAAAAAATAATATCACCAAATATTTGATATAAAAATCCTACTCTGATATACTAAGAATTAACATCTGATTTATTTTAAAAAAGATATATATTATTTATAATTAATAAACTAATTTTATAGTTAAAACTAAATAAATGAGTCTTGGGTCTGATCAAACTCATATAGCTTTTAAACCAGGTTATAACATCTTATTTATTTGTGAAACAATTTATCATCAAATCATAAGTATATTATTAACTTTCATTCAATAAAAAAATAATAATTCAAAAAATATATAAATATTAGAAACAAATTGTAAGGCCCCGTTACCGGTGCCCTACTTTGGATGTTGGATTTACTAATAAACACATTTCTAAATATCAGAGTTAATTAAAACTTTCGCGGAATATAAAAACTTCAACCAAAATATATTACATAACTTTTAAATCTTGTCTTATCAAACATTCATAGTCATTTAATCATAAAACATAGTCTTTAAAACATTATAACGTTTCCTTGAGATGCCAGTATCTCCAATTCCATGCCATGCGTCCTCATCAAGCGAGCTGCCTCATCCTACTCACCTGCGTGCATACTAAAAGTCAGCTATGCTGAGTGACTTCTAGTTAATCAAATAACTTACTTTACATACACATATACGTGCCCGAAGGTACGCATTACATACTTAACCTGTTCATCATTCTTTCATATACATCCATAACTAACCTTACATTATAAAGAGCATTTCTCCCTACATACCTTGGATATTATTAGGGTCCGGTACCCTCCATCCTCGGATATTATTAGGGTCCGGTCTCCCTTTATCCTCAGATATTATTAGGGTCCGGTCTCCCTTCATCCTCAGATATTATTAGGGTCTGATACCCTCCCTCCTCGGATATTATTAGGGTCCAGTCTCCCTTTCTTCCTACCATCATGCCATCCTTTCTATATATATATATATATATATATATATATATAAAATATAAGTTTCATACATACATACATCATTCATTCATCATATACATCAATCATATCATCAAACCATCACTAGGCAGTACATGCATTATCCGAAGATCATTCACGCACCGACAAGCATTCATTCAAATATAATTCATATAAGGAATACACTTACCACTTAAGGTAAGTGTATTGACTAATCACATCGAATATGCACACAGCCCCGAAAACATAACAAAGAATGGGGCTAGAAACTCACGTAGATCCTGTTACGTTCTCTGTTCAATGTTATTCCTTTCTTTAACTGAGCTCTGCTAACTGTATATCAATCACATGTATCAATACTTGTTCTAATCATATTATTCATGTTTCACCAGAAATGGTTAAGTCTGGTCTATTCAAATAGCTTTGTATTTGAATGCCTGGTATTCAAATGGTATTAGAATACATTTGTATTCTAATGACCACATTGTAAGCTAATGATCACGCTAATGATCACTTTGTAAGCTAATGATCGCATTGTAACCTAATGATCACGCTAATGATCACGCTAATGATCACTTTGTAAGATAATGATCATAATGTAGGCTAATGATCACATTGTAAGCGAGTTTATAAGTTGTAACAACCCAGCTACCACCGCACCATAATATTGTCCGCTTTGGCCGGGACGTACCACCATTGCCTCACGGATTTGCTTTTGGTTGCCCAGGTGGTCACCCATCCTCATACTTCTCCCACCTGATCACGCTTAACTGTGGAGTTCTCCTCTCATCCACTACCATTAAGCGCCCAAAACACGTTATGATGGGGAAGGTATCCACTTCCTTATAAAGAAGGCTTAGTTTTCCTTCCCAACCGATGTGGGATGTCACAATCCACCCCCCTTAGGGGTCCAGCGTCCTCGCGGGACCTGGCACCACCGGTCCGGCCCTGGCTCTGATACCAACTTGTAAGGCCCTGTTCCCGGTAGCCTTACTTTAACGTCAGATTTACTCATAAACATAGTTCTTACAAATCAGAGTTAGTTAAAAATTTCGCGGAATATAAAACTTTAACCGTTTATTGCAAAACATTAAATATTTTCTTTGATACCATAACACAAAACATTATATTTAAAACATCGTTTCTTCCATCTTCAGTTGTCAGCTGTTCAGTCCATGCCATGTGTCATCCTCATGCCATCTCGATAAACATGTATACCTGCGTGCATACTAAAAGTCAGCTACGCTGAGTGAGTTCTAGTTAATCAGGAGACATACAATACATACGCATATCATACATACTTACATATCCGAAGATACGTATCCATACTTAACCAATTACCTTTCTATCATACATACATACATACATGCTATCACTTACCTCAGACTACCGAGAGTACGTTCATAGTCCACCGTCTATACTTGTACTCTAGGTCGTGAACACGTAAAAGGTCCGCAGTCCTTACCTATGTTCACCGATCATGGTATGTGCAAGGTCCGCAGTCCTTCCCTATACCATCCTACATTAACAACACGTACAAGGTCCACCGTCCTTCCCTATGTTGCAACCTACTTCATAGCACGTATGAGGTCCGCAGTCCTCCCCTATGCTACCATAACACAAATACAGCACGTATAAGGTCCGCAGTCATTTCCTATACTGGCTCCTAACAGAAGTACGTATAAGGTCCACAGTCCTCAACTACGTTCTCGTCTATCATCTATAACACGTATAAGGCCCGCTGTCCTTAACTACGTTCCCTTCTAACATCTATAACACGTATAAGGCCCGCAGTCCTTAACTACGCCACCACATGCCAAGTCCATGTCCAATGGAAGTTAGAGGGATTTGCCATCCTAACTTGCTATGTCAGATGTAGAACTCATTTACCATTCCTGTACCTGCATACACTTACTTCTCATATACAATAAATACATCGTAGCATAAGAAAACTCTAGGCGTTCTTCACATCATTCATTTAACAATCGTACTCCTTGTTGGTACGTGCAATATCAGAAGATCGTTCACGCCCCGACAAGCATTCATTCATAACGATCGTACATCACCCATATATAACATTCATATCTTTATTTACAACCTGACAGTACGCGCAATATCCGAAGATCGTTCGCGTACCGACAAGCTTTCGTTCACGTGCATAACATAATATCTATCACATAAATCCTACTTGGCATACTCTTACCACTTAAGGTAAGTGTATTAACTAATTGTTTGAGCCCGTAAATCAATCCTATAACTATAACAGATCTCGGATCTGTGTTAATACGATTAATACCTTAATATGGATCTAGCTCAAAATTACGTTTGATTAAGTGTTATATGTGAATATGTATTATCAGTATATATATTAGTAGTTGTATAATATTAAGATGAAGATCGAGAGAGTTTGGACAGAGTTTCGTTAATTATCTCCAAAAACTTAAATTAAACGTAAACAGAATTCACTATAAATAGAAGATAGGTTTGGTTCGCTAACATTTCTTAGCAAACAAGACACTACTTCGTTACATATATAAATAACTTAAATAGCTTGACGAATCACCCCCTGATTCGTTAACATCCCCTAACGAATCAGGAGGGAATAAACTTAAGTCTTAGTTCGCTAAACAACCTTAGCGAACTAGACATTACATATAACGAACTAGAGAATAACTTAATTGTTTATTACATTAAACATAAAACAAATACGTTAACGATAATTACAAAGACTCAAGCCGCAAAACCATGCACTAACAGACACCCCCTCGTCTTGAGCGTTTCACAATTCCCTGCATCTTGAGTGATAATACGGTCGTCTTTAAGTTACTTGAAACGCTTTGATTGCCAGTCTCTGCAACTATGAATTCCTTTTTCATGACAAACACGCATAACGAGCTGGAATTGCATAGCCAGGTCTTAGTCTTCATTGCGCTCGATCAGAATCTGGCTCCTGTGTAGCACGTCATTGTCTGTTTCAGATAAACTAACCAACCACATCAGGTCGATTATCTTGATAAGCTCAGTTTTCAGTCCTTTACCAAGTACTATGACGGCCTCGCCAATACGATTGTCATAATACCAGCGGTTGAACGAGAGATGCATGTGTTGGGGCATCGTCTTCATAGGTACCTGCTTCATCGTCTTTGGCGGCTTTACTTTAAGAACAAGTTTTCTCCAGCCAGTCCTTGGATCAATCTCGTCAATACATTTACGTCTCGGGACCTGGGGCTTAAAGAACTTGAATCCATGATTTACCTCGAACAGTAAGTGTTGCTGAAACCATTCAGCTGTAAGATCGCCACCACGATTGATAAATGAACGCCTCGCGAGGGTACGAACATCCCAACGCGGTAATGTAAGAACGCCCATTATCGTTTCATAGTACTGGATTCCCTTTTTCCATTTTACTATACATACCTTAAGCTCGGAATCATACATCCATGAGACGATATCACCATGAACCTTGGATACATCTTTGAAGGAAGTCACTTGGTTTTCTTTGACCCATGCTGCAGCTATGTCTTTTCGTTCTTGATCAACATAACGATACGCCTGGATGATCTTACCCGCAGCTTTAAATCTGAACCAACTTTGAATCTCCTCAAGAGATGTGTCGAGAAGCGAATCAAGATAAACTTTCATCTTGCCTTTGGATTTTTCCTCCAGATGATCTTCTGCTTTTTTAACCGTTTCTTCATTAAACACTGGAGCACCTTAATCAACGTTTGTGTGTTGATACAAGTCAGGATACTCATCAGCAGTGACATCTTCCATCTCAACTTCCTCGTCTTCATAGTTAAAATCCGTATTAATTTGAATAGATGGATCATCTGTTATACACTCTTCATTCACCACCTCAACTTCTGGCCTTTGTCTCTAACACAGTTAATTGTTCATCATTTAACCCTAGCAGTATGGAAATCTGCTCTCGTGCTAGAGAACTATCAACGAACTCACCAACTTCAATCTCGTCTCTGTTCACCACACTTCTAACTACCCCCGATCCATCCATAAATATCACAGTGTTGGCTTCAATCATTTCAATTGGCTTAACAGCCATTGAGTCCTTATACACAATAACCTGTTTATCCAAATCACCGCCACTTGTACCAGTACCGGAAGATGAGCCGTGCGCTTATTTTGGCTCACCTCCTGCACCAGATTCATCAGGATCTTCATCATTGTTCTTGAGTTTCTTTAAGGCATCCTCTTTGCAAGTCAACTGCAAGATTAGATCCTCTTGTTCCTTCATCTTCACCCCCTGAGACTCAACAATCGCACGTAGCGCTTTAGTCTCTTTTTGACAAAAAGAAATATAACTCATCATCCGTCTTTGATTCTCCATAAGTCGTTCCTGATTCTAACGGTCAGCTGCCATTTGGTTTTCATATAAATGAAGAAGATTCAATAGCATCTCTGTCTGACGATTCGGTGGCAGGTTGTACAAAGAAGGATGAACTGGTTGGATTGGTCCCTGAGGCCTAGTAATTCTCAGAAAAGAGACATCACTTGGAGGAGGAGAAGGAGGCCTCATGGATGGTGTTGGAGGGACAGTAGACAATGTAGCAGGAGGCCTTGGTATTTCAAATAAAGTCATTTTTGGAATTAAACCTAACCTTTCATGAGACACCAACGTTGCCGTCAATGTGAGGATCGGAGTGCTAGTAGTAGGTGGCACAACCGAGCGTTGAGGCGTTGATTGACGAGGTGGTGGCATACCAATGATTACCCCAGCCCCAGCTGACATACGTCGTTTCTTTGATGGCTCTCCAGTTGCCACACCTTTCTCTTTTCTCTCCCGTTCTTGTTGAGCTGCAATAGTGGCAGCTAACGCAGCATTTACTGCATCTTGTTGCTCTCTAAGAACCGCATCACAATTACCACCATTTCCACCATCTCCATCATCATGACCATCATCATCGTTCACACCTTCTCCCCCTTCACGCTCAGAATCCGAGTCGTCGTGGATCCAGCGTTCATTAGGAGGACATACATAATTCAGATTAATTATATGAACAATCATGTTCTTGTCTTGTGGTCTCCCCTTACCATAAATCTTCATTCGACGTACAGTGTCTGCCTTCATGTGTTCTAGATCAAGGACATCGGCAACCACCGTTCTATCGATCACCAAATCTGGAATAAGATTCTCAATAACCAGTTGTAGAAATCGGGGATACATTAAAAACTTCTTTGGCTGAATTGTTTGCTGGACTTGCTCTTTCAAATGATTAAACACCATCTCCGAGAAGTTGAATGGTTTGTTAAGAATAATAGCCACAAACACCGATTGCAGACTGATACGACATTCATCAAATCCCCCTTTACGTCCACCCATACAATGAATTAGGACATGTAAAAGATACTTGTAGGGAGGACATAAACCGTTCTTGTTAAACATAGATGCCTCAATATTACCACCATAACGAACACGTCTGAACAAACCCTTGATTAACTCCTTATCAAACAAACTCGGGTAATTATCATTATCTCCAAACTGAAGTACCCTTCTAATTACTTCAACATTCACTGTTATAGGAGTTTGGTTGATAGTAGCTTGAATGTGGTTCTCGGCTTCAACGAACCAAGCAGTATTCCAGAACTGCCTGATAATGCTCAAATAAACTTTGGGTCGAGCAGTTATTGCATAATGTATTGTCGAACATCGTAAAAATGTCAACACATCCCCAAATATATCTAAATCAGCCACATCTAAGTTAACATAAGCACATAGGTTGTGCCTTTTATCATATGGTAGAAATTGAATTTCTTCTTGTTCTTGAGGTTGTTCCTGCTCTTGGGGTTGTTCTTGTTCATGAGGAGCAACGGGTGGGTCTTGATTCAATTGGTCGGCCATTGCACTGTATAAGTATAAATGAATATAAGGAACGTGAAGATGTAATATACATTTAGCACATATATATCTATTTATCTATAAATGGTGTATTTAGTTTCATATGTCATGTGTAATTAATATATTTACGCGTTTAGACGGTTGGAATAATTTATTTAATTCAAAAAGGTAATTAAATTTAATTAAATAATTAAGAAGAACTGTCATTCGTGTGATTATCACTCTGATTCGTTACCAACCTGTAACGAATCAAGTGATTCGCTATCATGTAAATAGGTTAACGAAGTAGACTTAGCGAATTACTATTTAAAGGAAAGAATTAGAATCTAGTTCGTTATAATTTGACGAATCCACATCTGATTCGTTAGATAACTTATTCGCTAATCTAATTCGTTTGAATCTTTAACGAATTGGACACTAAAAAGTTCAAATTCGCTAAAGTTAACGAATGGTCAATAATTAGACTTGATCTTTGACTCACACAGTCAAAGTCAAAATTAATATGAACACCGAAAGTCAACAACACGAATCAAGCTTCAATTAATCCATAACTATCATCGGATAACCGAAACATTATGTGTAGTGATCTCGGAACCATATTACTGAGCACATTATGTTGAGATTGAGGCTCAAGACCAAGAACTAACTTAGGTTAAACAGAGTATACAAAACCACGAAACCATAAACACTCAATCGACACGGCAAACAGTAATCATACTTCGATTAAAGTCTACCAAGAGTCTCAGAATCGCATTCCGATCACAAATAACTATACATCAACTATAAAAACACAGTATAATGCCCATTGATTAAGGTTTATCAAGCCATGAAAACCCTTAGGACAAAATCACATAATTATACTATCAAACCAGTAGCATTTTTGACGTAACACACAAAGATGTTATTATCTATACCTTAGTAACACACTGGAATACTCGAAATTTCGAAATTCAAAGATCGAAAATTTCAGAGAAAAATTTGAAAAGGGTGACTTTAGGTGTAAGGAAGATGGTGAATAGTGAAAGGACAGTTCGTGTTTCTGTCTTATATAGCCTTACACTCTACCCAATGCTTATGTACGAATCAAGAGATTCGTTTAAATTCTTAAATAACGAATCAGGCAATTCGTTATCCTAATTCGTTATATCAGAATAGCGAACAAGACATGTATCGTGTCTTGATTCGTTAAATATGTATAACGAAGTAAAAGTGGTTCGTTTCAGAGTGCGGAAGCGAATTAGGTGAGCGAACTAGAAAGCAATTCGCTAGAAAACCACCTAGTTCGTTATCCATACTCAACGAATTAAATTTTAGCTAAAATAATTAAATGAATTAGAATAATTTTAATAAGTTTTTTTTATTATGTTTTATTTATTTATTTTTTTTGAGTTTGAGCAGAGAATCATATTGACTAAAATGCCCTTCTATCACAGTTTTATATTTCCGCTATATTATGACTGGAGTTAAGTCGGTCATTGATATTGTTGTCCACTTAAATCTTATAACAAGCCTTTAAGCATTTTTGTGATATGATTTATGGTTCAATTTGCGCACATAATATTAGAAACTATCAGCCCATAATCTCGGTTCAAGCTTAATTTGATTTTTGCCAAATCACCCCAACTTGACTTAAACCATTATAGTGTTGATCAAAGTTTTGAATACCAATTGAGAATTTTATAATATTGAGCAATGCATCAAGTTTCCTTTACTGTGAATGAGTATGCACGAGTCCATCTGTTGGCTTACATACAATGTATCCCTTGGGGTCCGTTTCTTATTGGTATTGAGATGCACGCAAGGGAGGAACAATTGTATGACTAACAACGGATTTTGATCAAGTCAGTAATTTGGATTTTACGAAGTACAGCATTGATCAAGTTTAATGACTTTGGGTTTGCTCTGAAAGCGAGTAAAGTATTCATGCTTATGAATACCCAGATGATTAAGCCGCATAAAGACTCACAGTATCCAGAATCCTAACGCTTGTTAATTATTTTATTATATTTTGGGTGATCAACAACTATAAGGCTTGAGTATGACCGGTTATTACATTTCTGCCATCCTCACCGAGACTGTTACTAGAGACTAACACCTCTTTCAATTTGGATTTTCTTTAGGTTTATATCACTTACTTTCCTCTAATAGCTTGTTTAAGACCTATCAAT